>NW_005843312.1:111207-182922 GCF_000455745.1 Alligator sinensis | reverse complement strand
TATATATATATAGATCTCTATATAAAACTATACCTCTACCATCCTGTCTTGTGACTGATGTGGTCAGTCCAAAACACTCCTTGACAGTCCAAAACACACCTTTACAGTTTCACCATTTTTATTCTGTTACAAAAACCACACTGCAGACCTGCATTCCCATGTGTCTGTGAATCCATCATCATCACCTTTAACCATCACAGTTGTGCACATGATTACTTCAAGTGCCCTCCACCTTCCCCCTCCTTCCCCCTCTTCCAAACTCCCCCACCTGTTTGCCCACTCCTTTCACTCATCATTGTATTCATCATCTTCTTTGTCATCATCCTTGTCCTTGTTGTTGTCATCATTGCTCTCTTCAGAGGGCTCATCTCTAAACAGCCTATGCCAGTCCCCTTTTCCATATAATGTCCACCATCTCTTGCCCATCATCCTTTACCGTCTTTCTGTAGTACTGATACATCTCACTCAGTCCCATTTTAATGAAGAATAGAGGTGCTTTGGCTTCTTCCTTTTCCCCTCTTCTTCTCATTATGCTCAATGCTCTCTCTCTGCCCTCACTTTATTGGTAGCTTCTCTCCCTGCTGCTCAGTGGAGCCTTCCCCACCTGCTAGCCACTTCTCTCCAGCTCTGTCTGCATGTCAGACACTTCTAAAATTGTGTTCAACACAACTAAGTTTAGCACATTGTGTAGAGAAGCAGGATGAGGTGGTACCGCCTACTGACACAACATTGTTCAAAAGAGCTGTCTCTTGTGGAGAGATATTGAAAACTCATGAATGCCTTGGCCAAACTGAGATTGTTGGCATGCTTGTTCAGACAAGGATTAGCTGTGGCACAGCTTGACATGGAGTGATCAAAGCCTGAAATGTCCTTCTCATTTAACTGGAAGATAAAGCTTTAAATGCTCTAAACTGGAGTTACATAGTGCTTTATGTCAGTAACTTAACTTTACTCCAGAAAAGTCAGTTTATACTGGAGATCAAACTCTGGCTGATGGGTTGAAAGCAGTCTCAATTAGCAAAATAATCTTTTGCCAGATAAGCATATTGTACTTGCTTATTTCTAGGCACAGAGTTTGCTATGAACAGTATCATATATCATTTTGCAGTTGGTAGCAAATTTTGCTTACGTTTTCATTTAACTGAATTCCCTTTTTGGTACAGATCTGAAGAAGTATCAGACTGTATCTTATTCCTTCCATAGTAAATTGTCTACATTTTTGAGCAACAGCATAGGAGTAAGGATCTCATTTGGATCCAGTGTAAATCCATTGTATTTCTTCAGAGGTGAACTTCAGAAATGTTATGTTACGGGGGAATTTGTCCTAACATTTTTCATTGGTGCACTTTTGCTCAGATCAAACATCTGGTTTGAGCTCTTCCTTCAGGGACATAAAGAATCTGAAGGTCTAAACTCCTAACAGAGCTGGTCAAATTGTTCATTAGGCATATTTGTGATGAATTTATGCCTTTCCTTTACTTCACAGATAAAGCTGATTGGAATGTTTTGATGAGAAAAATGATTGATCGTTTTTCTTTTTTTTCTTTTTTGTGAAGATCTCTGTTCTTCTGACAGCTCCATTTCCATTAACTCAGAAATTGATACTTTTTTTTTTTAATATTTGTGTTCATGTTGTGTAAGCATTTGTTAAATATTTGGTCTTCTAACTTTCCAATTGTGGGTTATTCATGAAGTGTTCACTGTGATTGTTTTGCCATTTGCTTTGTTTAATTAACCAGCTAAATGGTATTGCTTCTGTTGGATAATTGGACCACTGAAACATTTTATGCGGAGGACTAGCAAGTGGCATGCTGCTAATAGCTATTTGTGTTGGGGACAAATGATCTGTTGTGCTTAAATTCATGGAACCTTTTGGATTTGCAAATGTGTCCTAGGAACCGCATAGTTGTTCAAGTTCTAACAAATAAGGAAAACAATATAACACTGTAAAAGCTAAATATTTTCCCCCGATAGTTGAACTAGCTATTTAGTATATATCTGCTGTCTCACAAGCCACCGCTTACAATGTTGTCCCATCATGAGTAATCATCAGGAATTGAATCTCTGATTTACAGCACTCAAAGCCAGAACGTTTTCCAAAGAAATCAAATGAGTGACTCTGTTATCTGCTAAGCAGTAGTATAATAAATGGAAACAGTGGATTAAATATCGATTCTTGAAAAGATGGCTGAAAAACTGCAAAGCAAACCCTGCCACAAAGATCTGCCAGCACCACAATGTATAATTGTCCCATCTTTTAGCAATTTACACAACACCACAGATCTTAGAAAATAATTTAGCCTTATATGCTTGTGAGGCATTGACATCTATAAAAGCTAAAGCAGCTATCACATTGTTGCATGCTGATTTTCTGTTTTTCATGTTTACCATCTAGTCAGATACCAACACATCCCAGAGGTTTTTGCGTTGTGGATGGAATGGGTGTTACATGGCAGCTATCCCCTTCTTCTAGTACAATTTGCAAGTTCTTTCACCCCCCAACCATTAGAACTATGGATCAGATTATTATTTTGTTTTTAGTAGAGATAGTTGTAACTGTCCCTTCATGTTTCTACACAGGGTTTGTGTATTAAATATACAGAGCCCATGTGTGGAAACAGAAGGAACTCCATATTTCCATTTTATCTTTCATATGCCCTCAAGCTCATTGTTGTGCCAATAAAAGCTCACTTCAATGCTCAGGTGTTTTCAAGAGTGCTGAGACTATCAGTCATGCAAGGAAGGTAAATGTGTATTTTCACTTATGAGTAGGTGAGCTTATTTCGTGACTAGGGCCCTTGGGGATTAAAGATTTTATGAAACTGAGTAAATATAAACAAATTAAAAATAGATAGAAAATTATGGAATGCTAAACATTTTATGCACAAGTCCTAAAACTGTTAGATGAGGATAAATAATTTGACAGAATCGTCCATAGGCAGGCAGGCGATTTGATGGAATTTTTATACACTGATTATCTCTTCTGAGTTAATGCTTATTAAAAGAGGATTAATCTACATTCATATTTGAGGAACAGCTTATCAGAAAAAAGAATGAGACTTGGCTGGCAACATTAAAGTTTTCATTTGTGGCAGGAAAATGTGGCCTACTAGAGATAGGCACAGAGAAAGCTCTCTAAAGCTTTCTTGACTCAAAATGTCAACTTACTATATATTCGTATTTTTCCAGTTCTAGCAGGCATGAAGATTAGGTTTAACCTTGTCAGATAATATTAGTAAATAGCATAGGTACTTCCTTATATATTTTTAAAAATATGCAAAAGCTCTTTAACCTACACTCTTCCTCATATAAATATATACCACATCATTTCCTTATAATTTATGCATTCTAAATGATTTTTACAGTATGCTCTGCATTTTTGCAGTCCGTGCAGTAGAGTGGCAAGCATGCCTTAGAAATCTCTCCCCCCACTTTTTTTTTTCATCTTCTTTTGAAAGTCAGTCTCTTCCCGGCTTCTAATGCTAGTCTTGAACCTTTCTAAGACATATATCAAATGCAGAAAATGCTGAAAGAGCTTTCATGCTTTCCCAATGATAAAAAACATGAGAGATGGGTGGGTCAGTAATAAGGGGGATACTCCTTTTCCTCCTCCAGTGTTGCCCCTCAAGACTGTTCAGCATCTATTTGAAATAGAGACAGCTTGCCTGAAACCAGCTTGCCTGTGCATTTTATTTTACATTGACATATACAAGTCTGTACTGCATTAAATATGCTCCTTTTCAGCATTCAGACTTGTTTTGTAATTGCAGAAATCAAACTGCAGGCAAAAATGCTGACAAAACATATGGTAGGAGTGATAAACATAGTGCTTATGTTGGCAGCCTAAACATGTCTTTTGTGCCTTTAGCTGGCTTTTCCTTCACAATATTGATAGCAAAAGAAAGGAACCTTCCCTTGCCAGTCTCAGGTAACCCCTTTTATGGAGGGAATCGGGAATATAACATGCTTTTTGTGACCCACCAGTCATGTGTTTCAGGAAGGACATCCAACTTTGTACCAAACAGTTTTGCTGTTCAGAAAGAGCCTTTTAAAATGGTCATTGTGGTTACAGTATTTTCCTCTTTGTTTCTTGTTTAAGATTTAAGTCCGGTATATAAAGTGGTGACAAGAACAAGTACCCTTCTTCTATATCATTTGCACATGCAAAGCCCAGTCACTTCAGGAACTGTTCCTACTTGATGAGTTTCTCCCTTTAAGCCCATGCAAAGACATTTGCCTCATAAAAACACAAGATTTTATTGGAGGGTCACAGAATGATTATATGAAGTAGGACTTGTGCAAGAATACTACTGCCAGTGTTGCTAGAAATCACAAATGAGGGCCAAACACTTGCACCATGTCTCTTCTGCAAATTGACACACTGAAGCCAGCTTGTGGAGAATGGCAGTAACTTTACAGAAGGGATGTAATACTATATGACTATAAGATATAAGACTATATGTAACTATTATGAAAGGTGTAAAAACCTTTTCAGAATAGTTTTTCCTAGCATGCAAGGCAGTATCCTACATACCTCATTGCTCTGTAGCTAGAATACCTCTTATGGATGTTGTTAGTGTATATGCTTTCTGCATTCTACACCTCAGTTTTGCATTAAACACAAAGGAGAGCCCTATGGATATAAATCTTTAAGTACTGATGACTCCCTGTACCGATGAATCAGTATTTAGACTCTCTCTGCATCTCTCATGCACATACACACACAGACTTGTTTTAAATTAGTTAATAAGTCTGTAGCCTAGACAAAGGACCTGATTTTGTGTTTGACCTACATTTCCAATATGAAAGGTGTTATCCTAGAAACACCCTAAAATAGTAAGTCCAGGTTTTACACTTTATTTGAATGTATTAGAGACTGTTTCTGGTTTTGCTTCTTTTCAGCACTATAATTAGGTGCTTTAGCAGAGACAGAACATCTGAAAAGCGGGGTGGGAAAGGGATGTAGTGGTGAAAAAGCATATAAATTAATTTTTAGTAACTTATTGATGAACAACATGTTTTGAAACATAGCCAGTCAGCACCCATTTATTTGCATCATCACAAAAAATAGCCACAGCACTTTAGCATTAGCTTACTCACTTTTAGCAAAGAGTGATAAAAGCGCTCGATAGCCCATTAAAAAAGCAACACAACTGGAAAGTACCATCACGTCTAAGCTAATTAGCTACAGTTGTTTTTTAATGTGTTGCATTTTTCTTTGCAGGATTTATTTAATACTTCCTGTACCGTCTTTCTGATGTTCTTTTCATTAGCTATTTAACTCTTTTCCAAATACAGCTATTAAACAATTTAATATGAATATAACTATCATGGCTTTCCAATATTAACATTTGTCCATTCTGTGGTGATAGGTAATTAATCATCAAACCCAAGGGCCTTTCCATGTGGGATCCCAAAGGGGTCAGTTTTGTCACCATTGTTGTTAAATGTGTATCGTGAAGCTACTTGGAGAATTGATAAAGTGACAAAATATGAGATAATACCAGCATGCCACAGATATGCAGATTTATGTCTATTGGTACGAGGTGTGGGTGTGGGAGGTAGTAATCATAGTATTTCCACCTTGAAATCAGAGTATGACAGCTCATTAAAGCTCAAGCCTATAATCCTATGTTCATTTGGGTAACATTTGGAGAACTTTATAAATACTTTCCTGGTTGTATATTTATTGATGAAGATGTCTTTTGCAAGATGATACAAATTGACAATTTAGCAGTTATTTTTTAATTAAGATGACCATGAAGGCTTCTTTCCATCTTTGAAATTTCAGCCTACATTTTAAGAAGTGAATTTTATCAGTCAAATATATTAAAAAATCCAATTATCTAGTATCTTGGCAGGATTATTGGAACAATCTCTAAAAAAAATTCACAGGTTGTTGCCATTAAAGGACCATGACAGTTTGTTGTCCTTGACCAACAATACCTAGTGATGGTCCATAGTCTGCCAATTTCACTTAGTACTTATTTGTTAAGAATCTGAGTTGGGTACTAGTATATGGATAAATTAATAATGTGCAACACCTTCAATGCCCTGATGTATAAACCCATGAATATGATGGGGCAGGCACTTTTTGTTAAGTATCCATTAATGGAATGTACATGTTTTATAGCATACCTTTGATAAAATGAAAAAGTTTTATTTCCAGTAACGCTGATGTGTATGAATGTCTGTGTGTGCGCTGTTTTCCATATGTGTGAGAGGAGCAATGTAGGTTTTATACTTGTTTTTCTCCCCCTTACCTCAATTAGGGCTGTCATCTATTTTTATTTATCCTGTGGGACACAATATTTGTGTGATTACATACTAGTGCATTATGAAACTGATGTTAACATCCTGGTTCATTGTCATTATGTACCGAAGCAAAAGTATGCCAGGAAAACAGAGCTTCACAGCATGGCATAGTCTTACAACAAAAAAGCCGTGTCAAGTGGCCTATGGTAAATTCAGGACTCTTTAGTTAGGTGCGATGGCTAAAAGACACATTGATTTAAGTCAATGTGTTCCAGTGAATTGACAATCCTGAGTATGCTCCTTTTTCTTGTAATTGCCATTTTATATTGTTTGGTAATTCTGAGAACCTTGGTTTCGGGTGCTGAAAAATCTTAATAATTAATTTAAAATATTAATAATTGATTTTCCCTGTCTCTTGTTCTTTTTTTTAAATCAGTTACTTTTCAAAGAGGGGATGGAGGACTAATGAGCAATGGAAGGTACGGTTGTTGGTAAAAAGATCTGTTTTCATCCTATTTTGTTTTTTGATTAGGAACTTGAAATTTCTGTAGATAAAGGATAAACGATCGTTTATAAGATTGACAATTCTAGAAGGAATAAAATGGCTTAGTACAAGGTTTAATGATCTATCTGTTGTGCACTTTAGAGGAATCAAGTCCAGATGTTTCATCTCTCCCAGATGCCCAGGAAGAAATTAGTAGTAAATATCACAAGGAATGTGTTCATTTGTTACCAGGATGTTTATTGCATTAATTAGACATTAGCAAATGAAGTTGCTGTTGTTTAAGACTCCTTATTGGCTCTCACTAAATTGCTGTGAGTGAACAATTACACATAATCGATCACAAAATAAATGATTCATGGATGATGAATAGGTTGTAGATTGATAGGACTGGATTCCACAACTTTGGCTACTCAATCGAAGTTGATAAAAGCTGATAGCAGACTCATATATCCTCATCTATTTTCTCTTTGCCAATATGGAGATTGTAATTAGGCTCTGGTAATAACTTCCAATCTCCCATTTAATCAATATTTTAGCAAAAAGAGATTAGGCCTAATGAGAGCTAGTGGATGTGGCAAGGAAACTGCTGGATCTTCTTATTGTTGTTTCCATAGAAACCCATGTTTCTCTTAGGGATTGTACCAGAAGGGGCCTATTGGGAAAAAGTACAATGATTATAAATGTTGCTCCTTCTTCTTAAGTGTGCTAATAATCTGGAAAAGCTTCATAACTTTTTTTTTTTACTTTAAGCTATTTGTTTTCCTTGCTAAACTTGAAAATAAATTGTCCACATTGGTCCAGCTAAATTTCAGAATGCAGACATATTTATCCTTTATTTGGGGAGTATGCAGTGTCTTACAGCCAAAACTTGCTTCCTTTTTTTAGGATTTTCAGCTTTCAGGATTGCTCTCTAAGTCTAAAATCCCAAAAGGGTAAAAGCATGTTATAGCTGAAGATAAAAATACTGCCATGAACTTTCCATTAATCCCACTCAAGCCCATTTCCCATTAAGCCATACGGGAGTACTCAAAGAAAAAGAGTTGCCACCCTGTAAATGACAGACATACATTTGGGATGTAAGGAGTGAAGGAATATTAGCCCAAAGTCCTGGAAATGGCTGATATAGAGCAGTCAGTTTGAGTGATTGTTCCCTTGAGGTGGCAATTTATCATTCAACCCTAGTTTAGGATCTTTTGATGGTTCTGCCTACTCCCTGTTTCAGACAGACAACAGTGTTCATTGGGATTCTGGCACAACTGATGCCAGAATCACAACTGATGCCTAGTCCCATTTTCACTGACAAAGTTGATTTGTATATAGCCTTAATTAACTGCTGAAGGTCTTTAAATCATGAAAGCCTGCACAATTTTAATTTGAAATAAATTAAAGTCTCCTCAACTGTTTGTTGCACACAGTGGCAGGAGAAAAGTGATATGGTCTTTCAATCACTATCATATCCAGAGTTGTCTCACAAACATAATTTTATTTTTTTTCCTTTTGTTGTATCCTGCTTCAGTCGGCCAGGTCTGTTGAATGCAAGCGATCCCAGCTATCCATGGCTTGCAGACTCTTGGCCTGCCACCAGTCTTCCAGTAAATAACAGCACCAGTGGACCTAATGATCTTGGGAATTTTGGTCGTGGAGGTGGGTTTTACTTTATCAGGTCACAGTGTCATGAGGAATAGGTTTTACTGTATTATGCTCTCTCTCACTTTTTTTTTTCTATTTAGGTTCTCTTCTTCTGTGCGTGTAGTGCATTTTTCCCCCCTTGGCAAAGTGTCTTAGCAATTTAGCACTGCTGTAAAATTACTGAATTGCTGTCTAGTACAATACAGTTAAGTATGGCAATCTGTTAATTAGTAGTAGTCTTTGGTTTATCAGCATGTCAGCTCAATATTTCCTAGTTCTCATGTCTGTCCTATTCGTATTGTTGGATCATTCATAGATAAACCATAGAGCATTCATAGATAATTCATAGAGCATGGTGGTGTTCTACAGGTCAGAGGATAGCATTTGGAGTTGGGAGCTTCTGATTTCTAAAATCTCCTGCCATTGGAAGTGTTGCCTTCTGAGTTACCTAATATCGCTTTGATTTTTCCTTTGACTGAATAATCTTTGGGCACTTCCCTTCAGATAGCTTAGACCTAATTTCAATAGGTGCTCAGCACATGCACAATTTCAAATGAAACTGTGGGTGCTCTACCCTTCCAAAAAAGAAGGTCCAAAATTCTCTGTTTGGAATCCAAGTTCACCAGTCCCCACCTGGAAAATGTTGCTTTTAGTCTCTTGTTCCCTCACTCTGTAAAATTTTTTAGCACTATTATTAGTTTCTATAGCACAGGTAGCACTTAAATTAGTGTTTCAAAATCAATGCTAAAGAGTTTTAAACAGCCTTAATGGTAATCAAATTCCCTTTCAATTATTCAAGTGTCCTTTCCTTGGGTTTTTGGGGTGTCATAATCCTATGAGTTTTCCATAAGGTCTTTCAGTGTAAAGAACTGGACTTGTAATTTAAACAGTTTTTAAAAGTTGAGGGATGAGTGGCAGAGATCCACCAAACAGGCTTCAGGCCATTTTCATACAATACAAGGGAAAACGCAAGTAAAAACAAATGCACTGAAATTTAAAGCTATCAGAGTAATAAGCAAATAAGAATGACCGTAATTATCTGAATCCAAGATGCCTTTCAATTTAAGATAATCCCCCAATAATTTATTTTTATACAAGGAAAATTATAAATTTGTTTTAATTTTCCATGCATAGAATCTAATTATTGGAGGGTCAGTACAGCTGGGAAAACAATGGTGGGGGAGGACAGGCAGTGGGGAGGCAAGTGGCAGGGGGTGAGGGGTGGGGGGAAAGGCAGGCTGACGCTCACCTCTTACCTCACATACACCTTGCCCTCCCTGCCACTCTCTTCCTCCCCCACCACCTTGTTTCCCACTGCCATTTGCCCCCACTGCTACCTGCCCATGCCATGCTGCTGGGAGCCTCTGTGCTGATTCCCATTCTGCCCTATGCCTCTACACTGAGTCCTGTGCTGCCCTGTGTCCAGTACCATCTCAAGCCTCCATACCGGTGCCTCTTCACTGGGTCCCTTTCTTTTATACCAGGTCCTGCACTACCATGTGCCTCCACACCAGGCCCCTCACTGCCCCGGCCTCACCCAGTAGATTTCTGCCACTTGTCTGACTGTAAAAATTGGAGGAACACTCCTCATTTTCATTCATAACACTTTGCTTGCTGTTTAAACCTTGTTCTGATATGACTATACATTGGTTTCAAATTACATTAAAACTTTTCATTTGGTTCCTAGACAGAGTCATCTGGGCAAAACTGTCTTCAAACATTTTAATGTGCTTGTCTTACCAAAATGATGTGATGAAGAAAGCATGTCTTTAGATAATATTTAGAGCACAGCTATAGTATTATATATACACTTCCAAAATATGATTCTTTAGTATTTCCACGTTGTTTTTATTAGTTCACATAGTACAAAATAAATACAATTTATTTCTCATAGCATTTGGCTCTATAAGCTCCAGGTTTGGAAGCAGGCTTTAAAGCTTTTAGCTTTCTGTTGCTGAGGTAGAACCAGATTCATTGAAGAGGCAAAACATTTCTTCTTTGAATTTCAGCAATGAAATGCTATTCATAACCTTTAACAATCTAGGTTACATTTGTGTCCTGACTATTTTGGAGATCATGTTTTCCTGTGCCCCATTTTCACAAGTGAGCTGGGATGCTTCTGCTCTCAATCCCTTGTTTAATACTAGAACCATTTTATACTTGGTAAAAAGGCACAGAAGTCTTATATGAGGCCAGGGGAGTATTTCTCTTGAATAGGGCTTGAGGAAAGGCTGCCTTCTGAGAATACCCCTATGAGGTATGCCATACCAGTTGTGCAAGGATGAGGAATTGGATGAGAAGGACATACTGGAGTTGGGATTCAGGGAGAGATCATACTGTGCTGTAGTCCCACAGGGCTGCTCAGAAAACCTGCCATAACTTGGACACAACCACAGAAATGGCTATAAAGCAGATTAGGATTGGTTGTGTGCCTCCAGTGGAGAAACCTTCAGTGTAGAATATGGCTTCCCCCTTAAACAAGCAGGCTACTCTTGTTGACCATAACATGAGGGAAAATTCATCTTATAGTTTAGGTTTTGACCCATGCTTTGTGGTGTTGTGGAGTGACTCCTGGGACAAGATTGATTTTTAATGTATAATTACTTTGTCACTAGGTAGTTTTGTAGTGGTTCATTTATTAGATAGATAGATTTTTTTAATTTTTTTTTTATAAAATAAAAATTAATTAATTATATACAGTTCTATTGAAAATTCCTAATATTTGGGGGAAACAGATAAGTACTAGTGAGACAAACTCACAGCTTCTGAGTGCCAGGAAGGTATGCACAATGACCTTTACATTATCAAGCTTGTGGTAAAATGGCTATATAATGTGGCAGCACCTCATTTAACAGAAATCAGCTCTGGGTACATGGAGTCATGGAGACAAGTATATTTTAGTGCTTTTTACTCCCGTCAGCCTGCAGGGCAAACTGAGCTGGACCCTCTTATTTTTTGTACATCAGGAAAAATAATATTTACTAAGTTGTAATCCATTATGCCTGCATGAAACCGTATGTGACAAGGCAGAATCTTTAGTATTGATGATACAGGAGAAAGTTATGACCCAGTTTGATTCACAGCTTATGCTCTATTTCTGTGGCTAGGAGTTAGGAAAGACATCTTTATAGTTGTAAACTGGCTACCGTTGAGTATATTAGATTAGAGACAAGTCAGTATTACTGGCCTGATTTTGAAGGGCAATGTTCTGTTTTCCAGATTCATTTTTTTGCTTTCCATTAGCTACACCTCCATTTTCTATGTAGTTATTCTTCATGCAAATGTGAAGATAATTTAGCCATTTTAAATATGTGATTTTAAGTCCAGCCACCAGATATATTATTAGACAGCTAACACCAGTCAAAAGTAGCAAGTGCAACAGTCTCTATTTCAGAACACTCCTGAATTTGTGAGTATGGATATTTTAAATTGAACACAGAAGAGTTATTGTTGATGATGATAAATTCATTCCAAGAGGTTTCAACCAAGGTCAGGGCCATGTGCTAAGGGCATATAGTAAGAAATATTCCCCACAATCAGTAGAGTAAACACAGAGAAAAAAGTGGGAGAAAGAAGAATGAATCATTGTATTTGCATTGCTGAGGAACTGAGACACAAATTGCTTAAGTGACTTGTTCAGTGAGTCTATGGCAGAACCTAGAACTGAACCCAAGTCATTATATTAACCTTAAGGACATCCTTCCACGTTGATTCTCAGGTATATGCTAGCCCTGAATTGTACAACAGGTTAAACCAAAACTTCAGAGCTGAAATTTCTGAATTTAGGAGTGTTGATCACAATTGTGATTTAGACTTGATAGACAGAGCCCATGTGTAATAGCTGACAATAATGTTATAAAATAGAAGTTGTAATCTGTAGCAAGTTTTTTGAGTATCACTTTTCTGATCTAAACTGTACTAGAAATATAGCCCCATTAATATTTGTCTGTATGAGAGTATCACAATGATCAGATGAGCTGCATTGCTCCATTTACCCTTGTAGCAGTCACTTTAAGGCACTTCGTCAAATTTCAGTGACCTTACTTTTAAATCTAAATTTCTAACAGCAACTCTTACTATGAATTTTATGAAGGAGAGAGACTTCAAATCTAGATGATTGAAATGATAAATCTGTAATATGTAACAGGTGGAACAGATGGAAAAAGGGGCAGGTATTTGTTTAATGCACTGTATTGTGTCTATGGTTACATTTCAGTATGCTTTGCTTTTTGAACTGAGTTATTCTGCACTTCCAAGGTTGTATTATTTCAATTGATTGATCACATAAATCTCTTCAGGTTGGCTGAAATCTTATCACATTCTGAAATGACTTATTCATGTCAGTTTTCCTATATTGTCAGGAAGAAATGTCTTTTTTATGTTTTAGAACTAAGTCAGATAAACCCATGTACAAAACTTAAGGAAAATGCAATTGGTGTCCCAAAAAGGATTAGTTTGAGGGCCTTGGCATCCATTCAGTAGTTTGCTACATATTTGCAGAGATAGTTTCCTCTGTGATTTGTAGATTCATTCCTTTCATCATTACCCTGAAGCCCAGACAGTTTCATTGGTTCTGACATAGAATGAACAATTGAAAACATTCTTCAGTAGAGAAATATTCCAAACTTCACTTTCACAGTTGAAGGTATGGAAAAAAAGATGGTTTTAGGCAGTGAAACGTGAAGGACAAGGGGTAGGCCTGTCACAGATGCTGATAGCTTGGCGATGGCTGTACATCATCTTCCCTTCATTGGCTCATGGACCCTGTCTCAGCTGAAATGCAAACGTGCAGAATGACACATTTATTTTTCATCTTAAACCTTGATACTTTCAGGCTTCCTGTGCATCACTGATTTGTTTCATTCCCCTGTGTTCACACAGATGTGCTGCCACCAGTGCCAGGCCAAGGCGATAAAACTGCCTCTATGCTTTCTGATGGAGCCATTTACAGCAGCATTGACTTTACCACCAAAACAAGTTACAACAGTTCCAGCCAAATAACACAGGCTACGCCATATGCCACCACCCAGATACTGCACTCCAACAGCATCCATGAGTTGGCAGTCGATTTACCTGATCCCCAGTGGAAAAGTTCAATTCAGCAAAAGAATGACCTCATGGGATTTGGTTACTCTCTGCCGGACCAAAGCAAAGGCAACAATGGTGATTCCAGCTCTTATTTTCCTGAGCCTCTGTTGTTTGTGCATGAATTAGAAAATCATAGTTTGTGATTCACTCTTCACATTTACCTTAACTAATACTATGCACCTTGCATGCATACTTTGTCTTACACCATCACAAAATAAATGGTTCTGTGTTTTTCGTCCTTCTTGTCTTTGGTAGTCACCAGCCCATCTGTATTTCCATTAGGAGAGGCTAGGCAAAACATTTTTCACAGTCCAGCCACATCTGCTTTTGACTTGCTAACTGCACGTTATGCATGTGCTTATGCTATAAACTAATCACATGATGCCACTATGACCTTTGCCCTTTAACCCTTAGCCTTACTTTACATCCCTGACTACCGATTGGCTGAGGGATTGTCTAATAGAATGCCACACAACCAGTCACAGGATTTCAGCACTACCAGCTCTCACAACAGCTCAGAAAGAAGTGGCAGCCTCTCAGGTTGGTTTCGTTACAGTTCGTGAAAGGACAAGTTTGTGTTTGCGAGCAGCTTGTTATGTATTTATTCCTAATTGTCATCACAAAAGAGAGAGTACCTCTAGCATTTCTGTGTCTGCCCATTTAAACTTGAGTGAACATGTCATTGTAGTTTCTTCTGAAAAAGTCTTTATAAAAAATGCTGCCATCTGATTTAGGATTAGAATGGTCTTGAACCCGTGATGGTACAGGAAATGTATGACAGGCAAGGTTTCTTTTAAAGAAAACCTTTTCTTCTTAAACCTTGCTTCTTGTACATTATCTTATTTATCTAGAGTAGTGAGAGGAGCCATTTAGAAATAATAGAGAATCCTTTTCTGCCTCTGTTCTCAGTACCCTTCAGTTTAATAAGAAATCTTATAACATTTTCACCCATCTCATACAATGTTAAATTTGTTACCAGCTCATTCAATCCAGACCTCCCCATTAGAGTCTTCTGAGAGGTTAATGTTTGTTGAATCATTATCCATTCCCAACTCCTATTCTGTATCAAACAAGTCACCTAAAATGCTAGAGTCCACAATCTAAAAAATTGTGCCACAATCCTGTGTACAAACATAATGTAAACTGAATGTGTGTGCTGCATGCTATATTGGAAACACAACATATTTTCACTGGACAAAAATAAATGTAATATATTTAATTGTTCCTTGTCATTAAATATAACTTTCTTATTTATTTCCTTAATACATCTAAGAGTTTGGCTATGTTATTTTATGTAAAATTATGCCATTTTTAAAGTAAGAACAAAACCAAAGGCTGCAGTTAGTGAATATGGTATTACATTTAAGCAGAACAGGGTAGAGATACAGGGAATTTAATTACAGATACATATTTTAACTGCAGCCTTTGAATTCCTGTTATAAATTGGAACAACCATAACAATACAGATCAACTTCAGAAATGGCTTCTATATGTCAACTTTAATTTCTAGCCAGAATAAATGCTGAGATCAGAGGCTATAACAGTTGCCCTATTATTCAAATAGCCAAAGTGTTTACCAGTCTCACATGAGTAATATTAACTTATTCTAGTGAGCTGGAGAAATAAATTTATAGTGTTGGCTAAGAGAGAACTGGAAGTTAAAGTTGTAAGGTACTTCAGGTGCTTGCCTTCTGATATGTGGTGTGTATTGAGATGTCTCTTAGGAAAATTGGTTTGTTCTCCTACATGCCTGAAAGTGCCAGTTATCAGAGGGTAATACTGAGCTTTTAAATGCATTACAATGTTATGTTTTGTTGGGGTTTTTTTCTGTAATTGAAAATGCCAGTTAATCCAAACCAAAGTTTTCTTCTTCTACTTAGAGAGGTGTTGGATTCTCCATCCTTGGTGACTTTTTAAGGCTTGGCTTGACAAAACCCTGGGAGGAATGATTTAGTTGAGCATGGTCCTGCTATGAGCAGGGGGTTGGACTAGATGACCTCCTGAGGTCCCTTCCAGCCCTCATTTTCTATAATTCTATGATTCTAAAGTTGTGGGGAAAATATCAGTATTGATGACTTTTTTTGTTGGAAAAAGATGCATATCATTCCTGGACCAGTGTTGTCTGATCCTTTTTTGACTGGTATGTCATACCTGCATGTTCAGTTCAGCATGAGACTAGGTAGATCAGGATGAATTATATTGTTCTTTTAGAATAAGGTCTTATCTGTAGAAGATTCTGTATCCCAAATATGAGCTCATTTGAGTTGGTCCTGTTAGTATCAAGGAAAAAATTAATATGCAAATAATTAGGCTCTTAATATGTTCACATGTTCACAACCCAAGTGAACATTTGTACCGATTAATACTGGAATCACCTTGACTTATTGTTCCAGTTGAACCTTCTGAGTTTTGCTCAGGATCTCACAGCTTCTGTAATACCTAGTTTCCCAGGTGGATTTAGGTTCACGTTATGGCAGTAGGCACAGGTCAGAACTTGTCTTGCATGAGTAAAGCTAGCTAATTCTAGTGGAAATATCCAAAAAGGTGCAAAACCATTTCTCTTAGTTGTCAGTGGCCAGTGGATGCCGCCTTCTTTCCTGAGGTTAGAGCTTGTCCTCAGTTTTGCTAATAAGGGAAAAATAATGTGTGTCCATTGCATTATAAATATCCATGAAGGATGCTGTTGCCTGTTCCCTGAAGCACTTCCCCATTACAACAATATTTCATCTCCATTGTCAAACTGACACTGAGATAGTGTTTAACCCCTGCATCATCCTCAGATGGTTCCAGGTTTAGGAATAACATGTAATTGGTGATATGTCAAAGAGAATTTTAGAGTACTACTTCTGATCCAACTTCTGGTTGGGTTAATCAAAGCACAGACAAATTTTGTTGCTCTCCCAGGTGCATAAGAACTATTATTTTCCTCTGCAGTGCTGCTGAAGATGCTCACCCAAAAGACCAGAGAAATATCACTTCTGACAAATGCACACTGAAAAAGGGATGTCTGTCCAGCCCATCCTGACTCCTCTGCTTGATCAGTATAAAGGGCTGTTCCAGCCCAGTCTGCCTCCTCCTGGAGGAGCAGTACAAACAGCTGCTGCATAGCTCAGCCTTAATGCTGCAGATGGGCAGTGGGAGGGACCATGATGAGCCCAAGCTCTTCCTGCAGGACTTCCCAGCCCAACTCCACATACTCCTCCCTGAATCAGAGAAGTATGGGACAGTCCCACCTGCCCATTGCATCTCTGTGTTCAGGAGAAACATACGAGGTCAGACTGAGAAGGGCTGCAAGAAGAGTGTGGGCTTTAGCTGCAGCTACTTCCTTATCTGCCTCTGCAGGAGGCATGCAGGGCATATCACCCTGGCTGCAATACCACCCACATCATGGCAGCCCTGAAAGGAGCTCATGGCACCACAGTTGAAAACAACTACATGAGAGGGTATGCAAAAGGCAAAGACTTTTGTGGGTGATGTATTTTATTGGACCAACTGCATGAAAGGCATAATCTAAGACAAGCTTTTGAATGCAATGTATTCCTCTTTGATTCACAATGCAAAGGTAAAAGGAAGAAAGGGAGAGGGGAAAGCAAAAGGAAAATATATTGTTTCGTTTCCACCCATCTCTTCCAGTTGTCATAGTTGTACTACCCGTTATCAACTGGGTTCGTAGGATAGTTGAATGCTTTCTGCAAAGCAAACCCTGTGAATCATGCTGTCCTAAGGCATTGTGAAAAGCTTAATGGTACTGATTTTTAATTGAACTTATTAATACCATTTCAGCAAAAATGCAATTACTTCTACCTTTTCGTTTTGCTTATTCTGCCTGGAAAAAAAATTGACTCTAATGACAAAGTTGAAGGTTGTGTCCTTAACCTCTCTGTTTCCCGCAGAAAGAGATTATGCAAAATGGTATTATAAATACACTGAAATCTGACATTTGAAAGAATTTGCTATGGTCTATTATTTTTTTCTAACAATGAATTGCATGGAGGCTTGGAGCAGACACGAATAAATCAATAAATATATTTTTTGATACAGCAAAGTGTGTTTTTACTTTATTCAGCTTATGCACTATTGTGATGAGGCTGTGTGGGGCTTATGTTTTAAAAAGAAGTAATTTTCATCAATTATGCAGAATATTTTCCTAGTCCAGCCTATTATTATTTATAACCTTGTAACAACTTTAATACGTTGATGCTGATGCTGCTAAGATATAAATACATCTTCTTTTTTGAGTATGCCATCTGGAATCAGAATTATTTCAAAGATATGTAAATAGCCAACTTTTTTCATTAAATCTCTGACTTTTTTTTAATTTTCAGGTGGCAAAGGAGGGAAAAAGAAGAAAAATAAAAATGCTTCCAAACCCCAGAAAAATAATGGTTCAAACTGGGCCAACGTCCCCCTCCCACCCCCTCCAGTGCAACCCCTCCCAGGCACAGAACTAGAACACTATGGGGTGGACCAGCAAGAAGCAGGGTAAAAGCTTTTTTTTCTCTTTTAACAATGTTTTAATGTGAATAAAAACATCCTGGTCTTAGACAGCATACAACCCAAGAGAATGCATTCCTTGTTATAATACTGCTTAGTGCTTTGTGAACCTGCAGTGCTTCTCAACCTAGGTTGAGTTGTACTCTTGGCAAAACTCCCCTGAGCCTCTTGGGTAGGGGCATAGAAAAAAGTGATCTTACCTACCCGGGGTGTCTCCACACCTGGCTCTTCCAGACCATAATGACTCCTCTCCAGATCAAGACCTGCAGTACTTCTTAACCCTAATCCTCTATCTTCTACTTATTCTGGAATTCTTCTTGAAGTAAGTGAGTTTGCTTGTACAAATGATGGTCATGCTCCTGAGAGTGGCTGGAAATGGAAATGAGGATAACATTGTATCAGCATCACTTACTTAAGAGCATGATTAACTGGCCAATCATGTCTTAAGTGTAATTCCTGCCAGGGGATTTTGGACTGATTCTGCCACCCTTTCTCATGCCATTAAAGTAGCTCCATTGAAGTAGTTGGAGTTGTCTGCAGGGAAAAGTACTTCTCAAATTAAACAACGGTGTAGAAACCAGCTATGAGTATATCTGTACTGCTTCTTCAGAGACTACCACTGAGACCCCTGGAAGCATGTTATATGTGAGTATGGTGTCATAAGTCATAAATTCCAACATGTTAAAATGGTAGGATATTTCTGTACCACGGAAATGCTGCTGTGTTGCTGAGCAACTTCTTTGTGGTTGATTCATCATTTTTTCCCAGGAATAAACTGATTCACATGTTATCTAACATCTAATTTGCAACAAGTGTAACATTTGCCAAGAGTTCCAGCTGTTTTGACTCTGCATGTGCCAAACATGGAAATGAACTTGTCAAACTGCCCTGAGGGCACTCCTTGCCACCCCTCTCAAACCTACAAGATATGGATCTCAAGTGTGGCAGTGGAAGGGACCCCTGGAGAAGGTTCACCATGTCATTTCTGGTATACGTAGAATATGTGGAGCAGAAACATGCTTCTTAAATGCTTCAGTCAGCAAAATACCAGGGAAGCAGCATAAACACACCCTTTGATTGTTCTAGTATCTTGACATCTGACAATAATGCAGAAGATACTGAAAAGAACCAAGGGATGATGCTCTTCTAATACAGAAATTGAAGAGTCTGCACAGCTGAAACATGAGATATGGTCCAAGGTGTACTGTGTGTAACTCTTGATACTTTCTGGGTTATTAACACGTATTTCCAAGAGAAAAAAAATCAGGCAATTCCAACTTTGGAGTTTTTAGTAACTTTTTAAACTTTTCTTCTAGAGAAAAAGGAGAATATCAAACTAATAAATGTAATAAATGAATATCAAACTAATAGATGTTTATTGTCCTGGTTGATCCAGGATTTTGTAAAAGAGATGTGAGAGCAGCAACAAGTACTGCAGGGGTGGCTGTACCCCCTATTTCCAGCTTCCCCCTGAGGCAGGCAGACCACACCAGAGGAGAAGCTGAGATCTTTTTTTAAGTTCCTCAATCAGGTAGCCATTTCCCTCTCCCTTCCCTTCCTCTACACATACATCAGTATGCCCCCTCCCCTCCCAGTCCCCACTCTTCCCCACCTGCCACTGCCATTGCCACGATCCCCAGGGGACTGAAGGGATTGAGAGGAGGCTGCAGAGATGCTCCTGTCCTGTTGTAGTCAGATCATATGTGGAGTCAGGCTCGGCCACAGACAGCACTAATGGGGATATCAGTGGGTGGGTTCCTTTCCCCTGTAGCTGCTTCTGGGCTGGTAGGGGGCAACCAAGCAAAAAAAAGGGAAAGCTGCCTGTCACTGCCTCTGAACCCAGCTCCCCATGAAGCCCAGCTGGAGCATAAAGGAGAGGCTTTGGAGCTGCTTCTGGCCCCAGGCATAGCAGCAGATGGGGAACGGAGAAAAACAGGGAAGGGTGGGGAGGTGCCAGTGAGCATGGAGCGGGGAGGAATTTTTACCCAATTTGGGGACCTAAAAATAGCTCCCAGTGCTTCTCACTCGATATCATTGACTGAAACAGGTGTATGTCCACACCACTACAATGCCTCTAGATCTGTCCCTGGTTATGGTCAAATTTGTATGGTGACTGTAAGTCAGCAGAGCTCTGAAAGGAGCAAATCTAGCTTTATGGAAATGTAGTTTATGATGTGGTTGCTAGGGATAGCAGGAGATTGGGTTAAAGAGCCCAGGAGATCCCTTCCTGTCCTATATTCTTTTTTAGAATCATATTGAAAAGCTAGGTCATGAATTATTTATAGAAACATCCCCAAAGATCATGAGGTATGGTTTGCTTTCAATTCTACTCAGTACATCATTCCATTTTGCTTACCAATCCATGTACTACCTATGTATTTTGTCAGTAAGTTCACATGCCTCTGAGAAAACATATATACATATTTAAAAGACCATCTTTCTCCTATTCCAGTGTTATCCTACAGTTGACCTTCTGTTTCTCCATTTGGCTCTATGATTTTCTAACAGGTCCCCACCTCCACCTCCTCCTTCCATACACCTCCATTCAGCCTTCCATACACCTCCCTTTCATTCCTCTTTGATGTACCATTTTTACTCAAATATAAGACAACATCCCAAAAATCAGATTCTGTATATGGAAAATGTATATATTTGTTACAATTTGTTGGAGATAGAATCTAATTATTGGTGGTTTGCCTTGAATTTGTCCCTCCACCCCCCGCCTACAGTTAAAGCAGAGAAAATAAATTTAGGGGGGTCAGGTGGCCCCTTTGCCATCTCTCCTCCCAATTTATTCCCCCTGCAGCCCCTACTACTTCCTACCCCCTTGCTCCTTAGACCTTGCTCTCCTTGAGCATATGGAAGTGAGAGACAAATTTGAAAACACTGGACACATCTACGTGAGATGTTTATGGTGGAGCTGACTAATTAGCTCCGTAATAAACATCTCATTGTCTACACATGTGGCATTAGTAAGCCGCAGTAAACTGATTAACTCCACTGTAGGAGCTAGTCCTGCACTGGAGCACCCTCATGCCCCAGTCATCCTCTCCATGGCATGTTGAACCAGGTCAGAGTACCCCCAGGCTGGCAGGCTGACCCCCCAGACTCCCTGCCAGCTGGGACTGCTACATCCCAGATCAATATGCCGCAGTCCCAGGCACACATGCAAACACGGCACCTGGGAGCAATAAACTCTAGCACAATATGTGCTGCAATTTATTGTATTGCCTTCATACAATACAATAGACGTATTTCAAAGTCAGTAGACATACCCACCTAAGCATAGTTTGCTATAGTAATTGGCATATAAGCAAAGTACTATGGATAGCCACAGACTTAGTTCATCCAGAGCTGATGCTACTTTTTTGAAACTGTTGCAAGTTTCAGTGCAGGTACTTCATAAACATGCTTTTAAACAATGCTTTGTTACCTAGTTGAAAGCCAAAAAACTCATGACTTACCATATAGCTCATTTTTCTGGGCCCCCAGCAGAGTCAACAGCATTTCAAGCCATCACGACCCCTCCACAGCACTGCTCAGTATGTATGTGTACTCCAGATCCCCCCCCCCGCAAACTAACCATGTGCTAATTACTCCCCCACTTTCATGACGGGACCCAGGTATTCTTGCCATGAGTCCTGGGATCTTCCAAAACTTTATATTCAGATTAAAGTGCAGGGAAAACTGGTTTGGCTCCACCTCATGGAGGGCAGGGCCACACGAATCATATGTGATGGGGAGAGAGAATTGTAGGATTGCCTGCCAAATGCATTTGGGAGTATCTGTAGCCCCAGTGTGAAAAATCTGGGGTGGAGATAAATTGTGGGTTATAGCACCACATAAGGTTTTTGAACAATTGAGTTTTGCTCAATCAGTAGGATTTGGAACTGATTTGGCTAACTTGACCTGACACAAGAAAAAATTTCCCAAAAGAGTTTGCCCAATATGGGCCCTATGTTTTAAAGTCATGTTCAGTGCTGGTTGCATTTAATCAACTTCATAGTTGGTTTCCATTATTGAGCACATCATTCTTTTGGCAGTGGTTTAATGATAGCTGATATATTTAATGAGGTTTTCTTGTATGCAAATGTAAGATGAGAGGGTTGGGGGGAAAAGCCTTGTCTATATTTAGGTAAATACAGTACTTCCTCTTTTCTTCTTACTCATTTTCCTTTCCTGGTCCTAAAATATAATTCTTAATTTTCCTTTCCTCACATCAAGGATCTACTTAGAAAATGTATTACAGACACAGCATGTTATTGTTTAGCCAAAATGCTTTGGCAGCTTTTCTTCAGGGCACCAGCTCCAGAACAAGAATTCAAATTGCCATAACCTGGATTTCCAGAATGGGAGTTAGATACAGAAGTGATCTCTCTGTATCAGAGAGAGATTGCAAGATCAGCTGCATCCAGCAGTGCAAATGTATACTAGTGTTTCTGATTAGGTAGTTTAAAGATGAGGCTATTGAAGAGAAATATGTTAGATTGAAGCAGAAGGCTTTTAGACCATCATTGGATGGGATGAAAAATCAGCTACACTTACGTTATTTGTAGAGTGGATAAGAAATTCATCCCTACCAGTCTGGCTGTGGTTAAAAAGTTTTGGTTTGGTTCCTTTTAGATAACAGGCCATTCTTTTTTCCCCACCAATCTGACATAAACAGAAAGATATTATTTAATACCTGTCAACACAATCCGCCTGCTAAAATTCCACAATGCCAGCAAACAAATACATATTAGAACTTGGGTTTGCATGAGATCCTGATGCAATTGCATTGACTTGTAGCTACCTTTGTGAATCAATGGAAATTCTCACAGCATAAACTTCCATTCAGCATGAGTAAGAATGTTAAAATTACTCCAGTATTTTAAATATACTTTGGAATTCTACATTTTGCCAATATATCAAGGTGAATAGGAAATCTATTTGTGTTAGGAAGTATCAAAATAAATATAGAATAATTGCATATTTTTTCTATCAGTTTGGTGTTAAACGGTTTTCTTAATGTGTGCAGCTACTGAACTGAAAATATGCACCAATAAGCAAATGACCTCTGTTCCTTCAAAGATGACAAGCTGATAAATAAGACAGGTAAACTAATGAAGCATCTACTAGAGGTCTTTGTGACATAGGGCTTGACTTCTCAGTTGCATTAAGTATCTCTGTGGAAGAAATTATATTAGTCACCAAGACAACACCGGTTATTTAAGGCTCAGGTCCTCAGTGATACTGACAGATGTTTCTAAAGTTCCACACAACTCAGACACAAGTTTTCCTGTTATCACAATTTTTCGTCTATTCAGTTTGTTTATTGATAGCAATTTTAAGGAGACATTTTAAAGTTATATCGTACCAATCAAAATGAAAATTAGACACATAGAACCAGGATACCCAGTGACAATAAATTGGCATAGCTCCACTGAAACCATTGGGGCTCCACTGTACTACATCAGCTGAAGATGTAGCCAGTGTGTTTTGCCTTTCTATGTACAGTTATTTTTCTTTCAGCCTATTAAATTGGAAGGGAAGTACAAATAAAAAGTTTTATTCTTTATGTTAGCTTTCTTATTGAGAAACTGGGTAGACAACTTGGCAGATATTTAGGGTTTTTTACCATTGTATTTGTGATAGTTTAGATTTATAACCTACGTATATGATGACCATAATTTTATATTTTAAAATACTTTACATTTGAAAATAACCCTACTGAAAATCAGCATTCAAAAGCAAAAGTTCCCAACAGAAAAAATGTAATCCATTCAGAATGGCCTTGCAGTGTGGTCTGAATGAATAAAGTTAGATTAATGCCACAAGAAAATTGAATGCAGTGGAAAATTGTTAACTTCTCCTCTCCACCTCCAAGTTTGATTGTTAGCATAAACAATCCAACTAAACCCAATTACAAAGATCAAAGTTAGCATCTTAAATTGTACTCAGGGTCGTACAGTCTGTGAAGTAAATGTATGCAATAATCCCCATTAACAGTAGCATTAAATTGGCAGATAGCGACATCATGCACCACCCTAACTGCCCATGTTGTCTTCAAGATCAGTCTTGCAAGAAATGCATTATAGCAATAAACGCCGAAAAAACATGTTGTGACAAGAAGAATGGTTCACAGCACCCACCCAGAGACAGCAAGGGGAAATTTACTCTTTGCTATAACTACTACCTGCTCTCCAAATGTAACCAACCCTCCTATACTCCCCCAGACTATCAGTCTTGTAACAAAAGATGGTCATTGAGCCAAATACCCGACTTCACTATTTTACACTATATAAATATGTCAATCTGGCCTTTAAATGGCTAAAGCTTGCTGTGGGAGAATGCCCTGGCAATGTTCTGCTGGTGATAGAGACTGCCAATGCCTGTACCAGGCGTGCTGTCACCCACAACATAATGGGTAGTGGGGCTGTGGGTCCAGGTGGAGGGAGAAGGTCTGATATAATGGTGTGTCTACAAGAGACATTTTCTGTGGAGTCGACTAATTCACTCCACAGTAAATGTCTTGCATCTACATATATGGCCCTATTAGGCTGGAGTAAAATAATTAACTTCCCAGCAGCATTGTACTTGTACATGCAAGTACTATCCTGCTGTGGAATTTTTTATTCCATAGAAGTGCATGTGTAAACTCTGGCTGGGGCATGAGGGTAGATCTGTGCAAGAGCTGCCTGCCTGCTGGCCCCACACTGGAGTACCCTTGTGCCCCAGCCAGCCCCTCTGGACCATGTTAAGTCAGGTGGGGAGCTGTGCTGGCAGGCTTATCCCCTGGGACCCCTGTCAACAGGGGCTGCTCCGACCCAGCAGAATGTGCTGCGATCCCAGACACACATGTAGATGCAGTACCTGGGAGCAATAAATACCAGCACAATGCATGCCGGAGATTATTGTGTCACCTTACTAAGCATGTGGAGATGCGTCCGCAGAGTTCCACTATGCTCTGTTCTCCACTCACATAAATCAAAGAATCCCTGTCAGTTCTAACATGCAAAGGAGTGGAGCAGCTGAGGATAATAAGATAGGTGTGAAGGCTCTCTGAGGTGAACTCTTTACCGCTTCATTATCCAGGAAGGATATACAATGTGTTCCATTCTCAATTGAGAGAACAGACATTACCATCCAAAGAAATGTATGTCTTGGATTATTATTTAAATTATTCAGATGGTCAGTTTGTCTGAGTGTATTACCATACCACATTCCTTCCCTATGAAGCTTTCGTCATTTAGCTGTTTTTCTATGAATACCATCCATATTCCCATCTGCTTCTGACTTTGTCTTATACCTGCCCACAGGCCCTTTGCAGTTTCTATCTGTTCTTTAAGCTGTCTTCAGTCCAGCACCCTCCTTGCTCCCCATCTTGGGCGGGGGAACAAACCTTTAAGGCAGAAACAAGTATACTAATTATTGTTACTGGACTCATGAGCAGTTAATGTGCCTGAATTTTCTGTGCAGAGAGTTCAGGTCCATTAAACTGCACCTTGCATGCATCTGAATGTATGCCTGTCAGGAGCAAATTTGCTCTCAGTGGGAGCAGTTCAGTCTAGAGCTGCTCCTGCCCTGCTCTGCCGCCTTGCAGCAGTCAGGGGGAGGTCCAGGCTCCCCATGGTGCCAGCACTGGGCTGGCAGGGGGCATGTGTCCTGATCTCTATGGGGCAGGGGAAAGCTGTCCCATCTGCCAGGTGGCTGCCTCACATGTGGAGATCAGAACCCATCCCAATCTCCATGTGGCAGAAAATTGAGATCCATTAATTGTATGTATAGATGTGCACAGTAAGAATAATCAGTATACTTGTGTCTATCTTAACATTTTGTTGTTTTTTTCAAGATGGGGAGCAATAGGGGGTGCTAGACTGAAAATAGCTCAAAGAACAGACAGAAACTGCAGTTTGCTCCTGGTCAGCATCTACATTCACTTTAGCACATTATTTTAATATGCCAATTTCTAGTACCTGGATCTATATATACTAGAAAACAGTGCATTAGACTAATCTACTGCACAGTAATTGCTGCACATGTGTAGAGGGTGACACTTTACTGTGCATTAGATTGGTCTAATGTTCAGTAAAACATCTTGTGTACACGCACCCACTGTTTCCTAAGCAGGAAATATTTATTAGTCATGTGATATCAGTGTAAAGGGTAGCTGAATTGTTTCTTGAGTAAAAGTAATGGAGGTAAATACCTTTTAAGATCAAAAAAAGATTTTATGGACAATACCGGAAGGAACAGATCTTCCTTCTTATTTGAAAGCCTTATGTTTCATTGTGGTAAGACCTATCATGTCGTCTGTCTTGTCTGTTCAATATTACAAAAAGATGGCCACCCTGTCAATATATCAATAGGGAGTATTAGCTAGCTTGTTAATGGATAAGAATGTGAGATTAAAAACAAAAGACTGATATGGCAACAGTAATAGGTAACATAACAGGAACAGTAAAATCTGTCTCATGTTTACTAAGACAGATTTCTGATCAGGATTTAATTACCCTGGTCAGAAACCCCTGCTAATATTAAGATGCTTATAGTTAGCAAATAGGTACAAGAAAATGCCACACATTTTGGTCAATTGCATTTGCACAGGAAAAAAACCCAATATGGATATGACCATTTTTTATTCTGCTGTACTGTACTCTCATAGGCTCCAAAATCAAGCAAGATATACCAGATAAAGTTACTTTGTAGCAGTATTGGTTTTTTAACCTTTTTTCTTGCAGAAATTTGTACAGGAATTTAAAATTAAAATTGCGAAGGGTTTCAGTATCCCAACTGAACCCAAGGATTTTACAGCTACAGCTTTACAGCTTCAAAAATAATGTGAAGAGAGAGAACCTATGGAGAGTCTTCAGATGTTAAGAAACAGACCTCTCAAACTGGTTATAGGGTCATTTGAAACAAGTAGGGTCACAAGACAAATGCACCCAGAGCTCATTAATGCATCTCCAGGAAGTCACTATGGACTTCTTTCTCTCTTGTGTCTATTTAAAAAGAAAAAATCAGCATAATAAAGTATGGAATTGAGAAAAAAGGAGAGAGAGAGAGAGAATATATATGACAGGATTTTACACCATAAGTTCTATATTAGCATGAGGTTAGGTAAGTTCTGTTATTCTCAGGTACTCAGTAAGTGCCAACAATACCTTTATACCATCTTACTCAACCTTCCAGCCAGCTTTGGGGGATGTTGCTGCTATGTGTATTTATTATGTCATTTAGTGTACAGACATGCAATGAGGACAGATTTCAGTTTCTATGGACACTGTAACTTGAATGCATTGAAATTTAATTCATTGAAAACAAAACCTGTTAAACTACTAATAAAGTAAAATGTTTATATTGTAATCTATGTTCCTCCCCCATTTTTCTCTCCTTTGCAAGTCAGGCCCAACTCTGGACCCTAGTGCTCAGCTCAGGCCTGTGCTAGAAGGGATCTCAGTTTAGGTCAAATGATCATAGACAGCTATCATGATCCCTCCCCACTCTTCTACATCCCTATATGATGGGGGCAGTCACATTAGTGGTAGTAAAACATCCAGCTGGTCACATAACAGTAAGAGAAAAGGCAGCTTGTCTTTCCAGTCACAAGGTTCAGTAACCGATTAAATGTGTAATAATGGTAACTACAAACCTTCCAAACTGCTCTTGGACCGGGCCAACATTCCTAGTCACTGTTTTGGGGATGGAAGCAGAGATTTAACATCTGCTTACTAAGGGGGGTGCAAGCTAGAAAGTGCTCTGCCTAAATTACTGGAATTCGTCCTCTGCCTTTTAATGAGCAGTTGGGGCTTTCATGTCTTGATGCAGGTACATCTTTAATGCAAATCTCTTAGCTTAATAGTCCAGAAAGTGAGTTAGTTCATTTCCTTTGGTAATTGTGAGGGTAACATTATCTAATCAGCATTAACAAATGTGATAATGGACATGTGGTTTGTTGTTGCAAATCTTGTTCAAATTGCTTAGCTATTAAGGGGGAAATTAAACAAAGAAAACAAAGATGAAGAATTTCAGCAATTATTGCTGTGCCTATAAACAGCATGCCAGAGTGGTATTCTAATCTAAGATCCCTATCTACCCCTCAGGTATGCATAAGAAACTGGATTTGACAGGTAATCAATTTACATTTTCTTTATTTCAGCTATGACAGTGATGGTTGGTGTCCCCCTTTGCCAGTTCAAACATATTTACATCAGGGCATGGAGGATGAGCTTGAAGAAGATGATGACAGAGTCCCTACGCCTCCTGTCCGAGGGGTTGCCTCCTCACCTGCAATCTCCTTTGGACAACAGTCTACTGCAACACTCACACCATCTCCACGAGAGGAAATGCAGCCAATGCTTCAAGCCCATCTTGAAGAATTAACCAGGGCCTACCAGTTTGACATAGCAAAGCAAACGTGGTAAATGTCTGAATTAGGCATATGCCATTTGGAAGATGAAAAAAGAATAATATACTACCCAATGGCAAAACCATTATAACAACAGTTAAGAATGTATCTGAAACTATAAATTGAAATTGAGAAAATCTATCTCAATAAACTATAACCCAGACTCTAAAACTTCCTGTACATTTTTGAAACCACAGACCAAGGAAGTATGTCAAACATTTGCTTTACACCACATCCACAGGCAATATCTGAAATGCGGGTATATAGTAAGCAGATTAACTCCCTTCAACAAGTAATCATTATTCATACATTTCAGAATATTTTATTGTTAGGATGGCAAATAACATACATTTTTGCGAACTTAACTTGATGAAACACTAAATCACCATTTAAACACTAAAACACCATCTAATCATTCACCTTCAAAACCTCCAAAAAAATTATCTTTGTGTGTGAATGAATAAGGCTAAGTACAGATACTGAAAAAGCTTGAGACTGAATTGATTCAGTTTTGCAGGTTAGTCTAACCTGTGTAGATTGAACCAGCAAGCAAGTGAATAGACATTCACTTGATTCCAGAAATGAAGCCACATGCCTGAAGTGACTCAGGCCAGGAGCCAGTGGGGCTAGAGCGAGCCCTCCATTCCTTTTCACAGTGGCTGAGGGATACTGAGCTGGAGGGGGTGGGGGTGGGGGGGTGGCCAGGCCTCGTCAGGTCTGAGTATGATTGGGGAGGGTTTTAAATTCCCACCATGACCTGCAGGGACCCCATCTTGACTGGCGTGGCCCCCTACGGCAAAGGGGGTGGGAGGGTTTATTCCCCCTCCCACCCTTCTCCACCCCCCATGGGACTGCAGCCAGGGCCTGCCTGACCAGGGCAGAGCAGCCCATGCCAGAGTCCCCCTCCCTCACCTCTCTAGCAGCAGGGGCAAGGGCATGGCCAGACACTGGCCTGACATGGCCCCCTGAGGCAAAGGGCAGGGAGAGGGTTTATTCCACTCTCCCATCAGGGGACTGCAGCTGGTGTTTGCCAGCCCCAGCCGCCATCTCTGCCACTTGCCCCTGGCCAGGCAGACCTTGGCTGGGGTTCCCCCAGTGGGAGAGGGCAGGGAGGGAGGAATAAACCCCCTTCCTGGCCCCTTTGCCTCAGGGGGCCATGCCAGCTGGCATCTGGCCATGCCCCTGACACTGGAGCAGTGATGGCTTGTCCTGGGTGTGCAAGCCTCTTCCTGGTGGGGGGCAGGGCAGGCAGAGCTGCTGCAGGCTGCTCAGGGTGAGAGGTGGCAGCAGCAGGGCTGGGTGGACTTGGGAGGCTATGGCCACCTCAAAATTTGGTTTAGTCCCTGTAGCTACCCCTCCCAGTCCCACTGCCACCACTGCCTACCCCATGCAGGCTGCGGCAGCTCTGCCTGCCCCACCCCCACCTGCAGCACAGCCCTCCCACTGGGAAGAGGCTTGTGTTCCCTGGGACACCATGGCAGGGGCTGTTGCCCCTGTTGGGGCCCCCAACCCTTGCTGCTCCAGCAGCGGGGGCAGGGCCATGGCTAGATGCTGGTCAGCATGGCCAGCTGGGCCAAAGGGGGAAGGGAGGGGGTTTATTCCTCCCTCCCTCCCCTCTCCCACAGGAGAACCCCAGCCAGGGTCTGCCTGGTCAGGGGCAAGTGACGTAGACAGTGGCCAAGGTCTCCCAGTGAGAGCGGGGAAGGAGGGAGAATAAACCCCCTCCCTGCCCCCTTTGCTTTAGGAGGCCATGCCCCTGCCCCTGCTCTGGCTAAAGAGCAGAGGGGCAGGGCCAGCCTTCCTTTCTGGAGCAGACAGCCCAGCCCAGCCCAGCCCAGCCCAGAGCTGCAGTACATTCTGGGATGCTGGGGAACTCTGATTTAACTGCAACTAGGAAGGGGTCTGGGACCGAAGTGCCATAAACCAGTTTGACCTCAATAAGTTAAGTCTGATACTACATTCAACTGGGTTTATCATAAACCAATTTGGGGCATTTTGAAACTGGCTTATGTGCACTGAACTTCTTTTCTGTTACATTTAAACCAGTTTCTGATCACTTAAACTGGTTTATGTGTAACTTTGTCCCTAGCCTCCTAGTGTACCCTGACAGTTTTGACAGTACAGTGAAATATCCCTTCTAATTTTGATACCAAGAAAGAAGACAAAAACAGCAAGGCAGAAGTTGAATTTTACAGAACAGAGCTGGAATCTTAGACTGGTTTTTGCCTATTTAAAGAAGAGCAAGCAAATATCACTGTAACATTTTCCTTATAAAACAAACAGAGCAATCTCTTCAGGGACTCAAAAAGAACTTTCCAGCTGCACAGGACTGGGGGTAGAACTGAAGGTCAGTTGCTTTTTGGATGTCCCTTAAGTGGCAGTTGTCCTTTTAAAACATTTCCATCCAGACAAAAAAAAGAGGCTGCGAATCTCAGAGGATAAAGTACAGCTAGTGGCTGAATGGCACTCTGCCAGTAAAGAGGCAGGCATGCTTCATTGGCAAACAAAGGCCACAACTTTATTCAGCAGAAGCCACCATAAATTGAACAGGCAGGTAGGCAGCCGGTGCCAAATCAAAGCCAGCTGTTTTCCCTTGGCACTCACCAAGCCTCGAGGCTCGTTTGCAAGCTGCATTGAAGCAACAGGATACTTAGGCCCCAGTGCAGTTCCACATTGCCAAACAGAGGCCCCAGTCTGCCTGCGGAACAGATTCAAATCCCAGGAAACAGCTATGCTTGGCCTATTCTAGATATCTGAGTTCAGAGCCAGCGCACAGATGCATGCCCTGGTTATGCAGTCAATTTGGCTGTGCTTTGCAGCTGTTACGCTTCCATAGCCGACAAACTGCAGGTGCTATTTTGGTGTCAGATAACACTGTAAGACTCTTGCCAGCAAAGCAGCTTGCAGCAGAGAGTCTGGGTGTTGTTCCCTTTGCTGGAGTGGCTGCAGAAAGCCAATCATGGGCTTTCCTAATATAGTTAGCAATTCACAGATTTCAAAATCACTCCTGTGAAAGTCCACAGTAATTGAGCAGGAAACCCTGGAAAATATCATCTGTAATAGGAAATGAACAGGTTTTCCTATTCTCACTGGGATGTAGTAGTAGATTTCTGGCTAATATAGTAAACCTGCAGTGCTTCCAGTAGAGAGAGATGATTTTATAGCAGTTGTGTGACATGTGGTTGCTCTGTGGTTTTCTACCACACAGCCCTATATGTTCTGCTCTCTTAAAGAGTTGATCTACCATGCTTCAAAATCAATGGAGTATCGCTGTCGTTGACTTATAGGAGTTAAATCATGCTATTAGAAAGGAAGATTTGGTACTTCATTTTCTTAGCTGTTTTGGAAAGAAAATAAAGGAGCTAAAAAGGAGTCTGATTAATTACTTCAGGAGTATTGGGAAGCAAATTTAGAGATGAACTGACTGGAGATTTAAGCATTAGAGATTACTGGAAAAAATACATAATCATTGGGGCCTTGATCCAGCAAACCTTTTAAGTACATGCTTAACTATAAGTATGCCTGAAGTCTCAATTACTTCAATTGTTCCACCCCATGCTTAAAGTTAAGCACCTTCTTAAGTACTGTGCTTAATTGGGGCATAATCATACTGTTTGTCAATAGTTCCCTTCAAAGTTATCTTATTGACCAAAGCACCCATGTTCCAAACTTGAGAATGAAAAATTATGAACTATAAAGGAAAGGAATTACGATAGAAGAATCTCATCTCCATATGATTTGCAAAAACAAGCTCATTTTAACTACACTAAGGTAGAAAGAGACCTCAGTTTCCCTGGTGTATAACATTTACCATTAAGTGCTCCAAATCCTACAAAGTCTTTTACTACCATGATTCACTATTAAAAGAAAAGGAAGACTATTTGAATAATAAAAAAGAAAGCTAGTGTACTTAATATGGATGTATAGGCATAACACACTGTAAAGTTCTCATCAAAAAGAAAACTGTTAGATCTAGTTGGCCGCACGGTTGACAATTGTCATTTACTCTATTGTCTGAGCATAATAGCAAAAAAAGGAATCTGAATGGTTCATTAATTTGAATCAGGTCCTGTGACCACATGAACATTCATTGGCTTTGGCTTTCCTGCTGCCTCTAGAACAAGTTTCAGGGGTAGTATGGTCCACTTTGCAAGACAATTTGTGGGAATGTCAGGTACCTTTATACTTACCATGCTGCGGAGGACACTGCATACATACTTAATGGCTATTCCTTTTGTATTGGACTTCCTGATCCTTTTTTGGTTTGTCCATCAGAAGTAGTGATATACATATCCATCTGATTATGCCTCAATTAAATCACTGTATTTTCTTACATACATCTCACGCCATTTTCCCCCAAACCAGTGACTAAATATTTGAATCCGTATTATATGCAAGGAAATATGGCAACAGTAGTTTCTCCTACTTAACTGGGCAAAATCTAAAGTAACGTCTGCACCTGCCCCATGGGGAGCAGAACAATGAGCAGGCTTGCCTCCCTAGCTGCTGCTACTCAGTTTCTTACTACAAGAACAAGTCTTTTTTTTTTTCTTCATTGTGGTTTTCAAAAACAAGGTGCGCATCTTATTCTGGGGCACAATAGACATGAGAGCATAAGGTAGTTCTAACTGAGCAAATTAAATATTGCCTTTCAGAAGCACTGAAGCATGAGAATTTCTTCTGTCCTTTGTATCATTATTCAGTCTGAATTCTATTTAATAGTTTGAGTAAAACAACCCAAGCATAATGTAGAGGGTTTTGTCCTATACAGGATAGGAAGGATAGCTCAGTGATTAGAGCACGAACTTGTGGTTCAAGAGACCTTGTTTACCACAGACTCTTTAGGGAACAAACAGTCTCTCTGTGTCTTGGTTCCTCAACTGGAGGTCTGAGTAAGTGAGCAATTATACCGCTTCAAGGAGTGCAGGGAAACTCACCACTAATGAATGTATATCAGCTGATTGGTTGTAACTATTTCATCTATCTCCTACTGTCATACCATAAGTAAAGCTAAATTGTAATGGGTTTGCTCTAAATAAAGCAGGGAAATAAACTTTTATGGTTTAGCTTCTACTTACTACAGGAGAAAGTGAACAGCAGACATTTACAGCTGAATCAGCTAAATCATGGTAAATTCCCAGTCCTCTTTTAAAGCAAAGTATTTTGTCTGTCCATGCCTTATAAAATGAGCATAATAGCACTTCCCTATATCTTGGAGGTTATTGTGAAGAGGAATATCTTAAAGGCTGTGAACTGCTGAAGTACCATGGTAATAGAGGCCAGATAAATGGCAAAGTTGGATATAGAAGTTAACTTTTTAGTAAAAAAAAACCCACAAATATCTTTGTAAATATTTTTCAAGATATACCAAAGATTTACGTCCTTATGTACAAATAAAGCAACATCTTGCAATCCTCTTAACAGTATTTTTCTGTTTGTTTTATAGGCATATCCAAAGCAATACTCAACCTCCTCAGGCTCCAGTTCCACCACTGGGATATGTATCTGGAAACCTTATTTCAGATTTAGAAACAGATGTTCCAGATGATGATGAGGATGATATTGAAGAGGAAGCTATAGAAATAACTAGGCCACTAAGAGGTCTAGAGCATACACCAGGATCCAGCATGGACAATCTAGACAGCTCTGTGACAGGTAACCAAGCACATTTAACAGTGAAACCAACCTGTTGGTAATGTTAAATCTCATACTAATTCAAATACTACTTAAGCAAAAAAAAAAAAAATTCCACTCTATTTCTATAACATTTAAAATGTGCTAATATTAAACACTAAAGTTAAAGACGGATTGAAAATACTTTTGCTTTGCTGAAAAATGATAAGAAAATTCATGAATTTTAAAAAGCTTTAAAGAAAACTCAATTATATTCTTGCTTTCATGATAAGTTCACTGTACGGGGGAAGCAAGTCTGTTACATAAAGAGGGAAAAACTTGACTTAAAAATGATATAGTTTGTATATCAGGAATAGCATAAAAGTAAATGCTATCATAAAATGCTTCTAGATATTTTACTGTGTAAAAGCATTCACTGATGAACACAGAGGTTAAAAGACTTTTCAGAATAAACTTGCTTAGATCAGCACAACATTTATTTGTAGACTGAAGACAACACATATGGAGGTGAAATATATATTCTGTACCCACTTTATATTGCAGGGTTCAATAATTGTTCCTTTTCAGTAAAGACATTTAATTATTCTGTCAACTTTTTGTTCACTGCTTCTTATTCCTTGCATGCCTAGAAAAGTTACAACTGGGTTCATCAAAAGGGACCTGAAAATGCATGCTAAGCTATTTCATAGAATCTGAATTAGTTAAATTGCTGTCATTGAGAGAAAGGCAGTCATGCAGTGTTTGGAAAAAAGGCTGTCTTTACATGAGCATCATGACATCTTGCACATGTATCTGCAAACTCTTCTTTAAGCTGAAAGAGGACCTGTACTTAATTTCCTGATCTATGATGATTTAGCTCTATTGAAAACCCAAAAAGGCATGATCTCCATAGCTCATTAAAAATATTTCATGTTTCTGCAGTCATTGATCTTTATGGGAGAGCACTAATTTCTAGGTATACCTTCAGGATATACTTGCTCAATGAGAACATATTAATGTCGCACCACTTAATTTCATCTCACTTCCCCTTCCCTTGCTAGTTCTAAGGATTTTACACCATTATCTATATGTGATGACTTGGAAAACGTATTGCATTTCCAACCAGTAGAGGTGGGAATATGACAGTGATAAAGCATCATGGCCTATCATTTTCTTCTGCTTCCCTTCTTGAATTAAATGCTGTGCCACTGTATCCCACCTTTCAGATTGTCCATTGCCCTGGGACATGTGATTAAGATTTAAGGACTGTAGCTCTACTCCTGTGATTTGAAATCCAGATCCCAGTGAAGGCTCTAAAGTTAAAATTTATATCACTGAATCCAGAAGATTGACTTATTAGTGCATGAGTATCTTAAGCCACTTTGCCTGAATTTCTAGTATAATATGCTTCAAACTGTAATTTTACATATTTTTGCATATCTCACTAATGGCTCTGAAGCCTTTCCATTAGGACTGCAGTAAAGGTTTTACAATGATAATACAGGAATAAATAAAAAAATCAGCTTACTATATATTGTCCCTTTAGTATGTATTACTATGTCAATGTTGATATATATCTATAAATCAGAAAATGAGCGTTTTCACATTTACATTTTTAGTTTTATTGCCATCCTACCCTGTCTCATATGAATACAATTAAGGACCGCTGTATTGCTGCTGAAGCTCAGCTCATGTACCTCTGTGTTCATTACAATAATACAATTGGTGTTTTTATGCATACAAATCAAAATTAGTATCCTAGTTTAAAATGCTGCTTAATTATTGGTGTATTAAAAATCTCAATCTGTGAAGGTGTACTTTTGGGAACAAATTGTACATTATCTGCATCTGTTTAGTCCAGCTAATTTATAACCTCACCAACAGCTACATAACACATTCTGTTCTGCTTTCTTCGATAAGTATATGGGGAAGTGTGATCAGAGTCTCATTTTTTTGTCTTGGATTTGGGTTTCTCAAAAATAATGGAAAATGTGTTAAAGGATAATGTTTTGATAATTTGGGGAGGACATGGATCAGGTTGCAGTGGGGAGGACATGGATCAGGGTGGGGAAAGGTTGTTATATTTTTTCTATAACATCTGAGAGCAGGCTTATTAATGTTAAGGATGTTCAATGAATGTGCAGACCTTTGTTTCAACGAGGTTTCAAATTGCCTGATGTATTTGTTGTTGAAATGTGTAATCCTAATGTTTTCTGAACTCCAGGAAAACAGTATAACCAAGTAAGTATATTTCCAAAAAACAGTATGTTTCCACTACAAAATACAGTCTTTATTTGCATTAGGTTTTAGGTGACTAGGACTAGCATTTTTAGAGGGGTAGGGGGGTAATTTTCATAACATTTTTGCACTTCTACAAGAATATTGAGCACTTTAAAAGATTAAGAATGACAGTGACCAGTAACTAAAGAATAAGAAAACAACATTTATGGAAAACCAAAAAGTGTTTTTGTTCTTTTTTTTTTGTAAATTCAGTACTTCTGTTAATATTAGTTTGAATTTCCCTTATTATGAAGTCCTCAGAATATAAAAGAAAGTCAGCAGAAATACAAGCTTATTCACTATGCCTTATCAGTATATCTTGGCAGTGCTTGGTTAGACCAACTTTAGGATTAACACGATGATGGTTAGGTCTTTGAGGATGACTCAGACATTGTCTGTTCAGCTGAGACTACTAATCTGTTTCATCTAGTGGCAAGTGAAAGATTTTAGTGGTATGCAATTGGCACACCACAGAATTAAACCCTTTGACAAGACACATTTGTAAATATTTGGATTTTTCTTGGTGTTTCTCTAGAAAGGGTCTTCCAATATGGCTGCAAATGTGAATTTACAGCCAATTAGGTTTTCCACACTAACTTCTCATATGGATATAATTTGTAGGTGCTTATAATTTCTTTATGCAACATAATACAATATGTTGCATGGTCTGCATGGTATGTCTGCATGGTAGACCTACTGGGTGAATCTACACAAGAGGTTTACTGCAGAGTTGTCTCATTAGCTCCACTGTAAAGTCTCAGAATCTACACATGCAGTCCTATTAGGCCACAGTAAACTAATATAAGGGGGCATATAAGCAGTGGAAACAGGGAGAGATTACTAAAGAGGAGTATACCTCCACAGCTCGCAGTTGTAGGGAGGCAGTTAGAAAGGCCAAAGCTACCGTGGAGCTGAGGATGGCATCCCAAGTTAGGATAACAAAAACATTGTTTTTCAGGTATATAGGAAATAAAAGGAAGTCCCAGGGCGGTATAGGACCACTACTGAATGGGCAAAAGCAATTGGTGACAGACAGGAGGGGCAAGGCTGAACTCCTCAATCAGTTCTTTGCCTCAGTGTTCCTAAACGAGGGGCAAGACAAGTCTCACAGTAGGAGTGTAGAGAGGCAACAGCAGGGCACCAGACTACCAAGCATTGACCCCAAGATGTTGCAGAGTCACTTGGAAGGACTGGATTCATTTAAGTCAGCAGGCCTGGGTGAGCTCCATCCGAGGGTACTGAAGGCACTGGCTGATGTCATTGCACCGCCACTGGGGGGAATATTTGAAGGGCCAATGTGGTCCCTATTTTCAAGAAGGGGAGGAAGGAGGATCCAGGCAACTATAGGCCGGTCAGTCTCACCTCCATCCTTGGCAAAGTCTTTGAAAAGATTATTAAGGCTCATATATGTGAGAGCCCAGCAGGAAAAATTATGCTGAGGGGAAACCAGCACGGGTTCATAGCAGGCAGATCGTGCCTGACTAATCTAGTCTCTTTTTATGACCAGGTTACAAAACACCTGGACGCAGGAGTAGGGGTAGACATTGTCTACTTAGACTTCAGGAAGGCCTTCAATACGATATCCCACCCCATACTGGTGAACAAATTAAGAGGCTGTGACTTGGATGATTTCACAGTCCAGTGGGTGGCAAATTGGCAAAAGGGTTGAACCCAGAGAGTGGTGGTGGACAGGTCAGTATCAACCTGGAAGGACAGGGGCAGGGGGGTCTCGCAGGGCTCGGTCCTTGGACCGATGCTCTTCAGTGTCTTCATCAGTGACTTGGATGAGGGAGTGAAATGTACTCTGTCCAAGTTTGTGGATGATACAAAACTGTGAGGAGAAGTGGACACACTGGAGGGCAGGGAACAACTATAGGCAGACATGGACAGGTTGGACAAATGGGCAGAAAACAATAGAATGCAATTCAATAAGGAGAAATGCAAAGTGCTGCACCTAGGGAGGAAAAATGTCCAGCATACCTACTGCCTAGGAAATGACCTGCTTGGTAGCATGGAAACGAAAAGGGATCTTGGAGTCCTAGTGGACTCCAAGATGAATATGAGTCGTCAGTGTGACGAAGTCATCAGCAAAGCCAATGGCACTTTATCGTGCATCAGCAGGTGCATGACAAACAGAACCAAGGAGGTGACACTTCCCCTCTATCGGGCGCTGGTCAGACCGCAGTTGGAGTACTGCATCCAGTTTTGGGTGCCACACTTTAAGAGGGATGTGGATAACCTGGAGAGGGTCCAGAGAAGGGCCACTCGTATGGTTAAGGGCTTGCAGGCGAGAGAGTTGAAGAAAAAGACATGCAGAGTGGAACAACTTATTAATGCCATTGAAACTTGGATCAAACCTTAACCTACTTAGCTAAAACAAACTGAAAGTTGCACGTAAATATTCTGATACAGACTATAATCATACATGGATAAGAGAAATGAAATACCATAAAACTATAAAGATAACCACAAGATGGGTAGCACAGAGCCAAGAAAAAAAATCCCTTATTTTGCATGTTTTTAATTTGATTAAAAAACACTTTGCTTTGGTAGCTATGTGGTAAAAGTTATTTATCGGGGTACAAATGGAATAACTCTTGAAAATTACACAAGATCACTTATTTAAACCATATTTTACCAAGGCAGCGGTCAATATTTCTATTGATTTTGCTTAGGGATACATATCTCTAAAGATTTTACTTTATAGGCAGTTAGGCAAATTGCATTTAGTAGGAAGAATGTGGTTCATGGATTAAATATGTGCTCAGAAAATAGGAAACTGCTAGTTTTTGTATCTCATAAAAATGGTAATGCAACAATTAGCAGGGTCATATTATAAAGCACAGACTTTACTCTAGCTTAATGGATCTAGGGATACGCATTCATCAGCAAGGATAGATTTAGCATAAAACGACATGTAAATGAATTGATGACTGATCATAAATTAATTTTAGTGCTGAAGATGTAATAGAGACACCGCAAGATGCCACTTTATCATAGTATTTTACTGCTCAGCAACATTTGAGCAACTACTTAATGTTCTATGCACATTTCTTCTTTAACGGCTTGAATAAATTTGTAAAATTTTTGTGCCTTTCAGCAATATGGAAACTGAAAAAAACCCTAGAAAGATTGAAAATGCAAACACAAATAAATATGGCTAAGTGGCATAAATTCATTTTTCATTAAACATTTATGAATACATCGATTATGTTTGGACCTATAAGTGTCAAACTTGGATTGATGGCTTGCCTTCTTTCATTAAAGATTCCCTGGCCAGAAAAGGCAATATTAGGAACATATGGATTCATTTTATATTTATAAATTTGAATAGTTGGCAAGGAAAAATATCACTAATGTATAATGTACAGTGTTGGTCTTGGTCTAATTTTCAGTGCATTAATATAGATTTGTACTTGGCATTCTGTTGTTCACATTTCGCTGCTCCCTGTTGGCCCAAGAATGCAGTAATCATAACCTCTCACTATTCCATGATTTCCCACTGAAGTCAGTGATTGTTCCTTAAAAAAAACAACCCTTGAAAGCTAGCTTCTGCACCCAGGAATGCAATAAGAAGTATTACTATTGACGTCAAATGGAGGCCCTAAAAGTTCTTTCCTGTGTCATAGCCTAAAGGCCAAATTTTTAAAGGACAGCTCAAGCTGTGGGGATTTTATAAATCTCCTCATCACTTAGGGCATTTATACACACATCTTTTTTTTGTCCCACAACGTGCTGGAGACCTGCAGCTTCAAAGCAGACTCAGTTAATCGAGTTTGCTCCACACGTGAGCTGACGCGCACTGCGCTGCGTCATGAGCAGTTGTATAAGTGGTGAAATGCATGTCAGCGCTCAGAAAATGGTAGCGGTGCGCTTTTGAACTGAAGCACCTTTGATGTGTTTTAGTTCAAAAGTGCACCACTGCCATTTTCTCAGTGCTGACATGTATTTCACCACTTATACAACTGCAAGGGTCGCATGTATAAAAATGCCCATAACTTGTAGGTGCTTCTTAGTGGCTTATATTATCTTTGGGTGCCTGAAATCTTTTTTTTTTTTTAATTTGGTCCTAAGGGCTTCACTGGATCAAGTCTTAAATAAATGGAGGTACATGGGAACTCATCAGTAGCCAACTATTTTTGTTTGCAGGCACCTTGACCAATGGCCAGCTTTCTTTGAAAACAAAGGTTGGTTATGTGCACCTTTCCCAGTTAGGGTAGATTAAAATAAGTACAATAGATGTACAGTTTAATAGAAAGTAGTTTTTATTGCTTGTAAAATATCAGGAAATAGAAAAATCAGTAACAATCAGTGTACAAGAGACTAACAGCTCTATTCCCCCATACCTTTCCATAAGAATAAAGCAGATTTCTGTTTGTGTTAGCACCCAAAAGTATTTCATGGAGCAAGAAAACAGAGTTCAACTTTTCACTTAGTTGATTTTGTTCAGTGTAAAGCATTTACTGCTGCTGTCAGCAAAAGTAAAATTTACAGTTGCCAGAAAGCATAAAGACTCAAATGCACTCTGGGAAAATACAGAGTGAGCTGCATGTAAAGAAGAGACTAATAGCATGTTTCATCCTATTTGGAAAGTGCACAGTTGATCTGAGAGGGAGCATCAGTACCTTTTATTCTAACTGCATTCAAAGGAAAATCATATATCTGAATTGAAGAACAGAAGCGATTGGGTACCATTAGATTAACACAGTTGAACTGGGCCTGAAGTGTCAGGAACAGAAAGCAAAACTCAGCCTTCAATGGAGAAAGTCCACACTGTTGAAGGTCAAACAAAGGAACGTTTTTTTATTTATATAGGTTTGGGTGGGAAAATATATTTAAGCTGGGACCCAAATAGCTCTGAAGGTGGTTGCAGTATAAAGAGACTTCTGCCTCTAGGTTCCAACTCAAGTGTAGCCCTGATGTAGTTTTATAGCAGCTTACTGATGCACTCTTGTTCTGTGGATGAACGTTCCACTGTCTCAAACACCACCCACCCGGAAAGTAGTAATGCCCAGGCGGTGCCCTACCAGTGCCAGGAGGAGGCTTGCAGTGGCAGAAGCATGATGCTTGAGAGAAAGAGAAGTGGGGGCATGGGGGCTAGGGCTTCCCTGCACAGATCCTTGCATTTTTCTTTTAGGGTGTGGAGTGGTGGGAGAGGGTTGAGGTTCAGAGAAACTCCCTGCAGTTTCATATTCCAGCAGATCCCAGCTCCATGCTTTCACCATTGAACCTTCCCTCTCCCTCCCCCTGCCAGAGTAGGGATAGAGCCCAGGTTTCCTGGATCCTAGTCGCATCCATGCCTGCCCGCTCACCCTCTAGTGGTGGAGCTATGCAGACAAGAAATGGTATTAACTCTTAACTTGCAACTGCTCACAGCACATTCTACCTTTAGCACTGCCAAATATTCCACAGATTTAATATGGTTCAAGTGTACTGCATAACTTCAACCTAAGAGGCCATATTACCGAAAAGATCACCACCATTGGAATTACTTGGCAACCACATTGTCAGACATGTGAAGTAAATATCAAATCAGCAAGGAGGTTGAGTTACTCTTATATGCCTTCACATGGTTTCCATGATCTAGCTGACGTATGACTGAAATGGTATATATAGAGAATATATAGAATCAGGCTGTGCTATTTCTTGTCCTGTATTTATGTGCAAGACTTTGGGACCCAGGGCTCTCTAGCACTTAAAGAGCCTGTATTTGATGAATAGCCAGGTTAATAACAATATAGCAGGGAATAGAAAGGATGTGGAGAAGTTGGAGAGTCCAGCAGAGAGCAATGAAAATAGTTTAGGGGCTGGGGCACATAACTTAGAGGCTGAGGGAACTGGGTTTACTTAGTATGCAGAAGAGAAGACTGAGACGGGGTTTGATAGTAGCCTTTAACTATCTTAATGGTAGTTCCAAAGAGGATGGAGCTGAACTGTTGTTACTGGTGGCAGATGACAGAACAAGGAGCAATGGTCTCAAGTTGCAGCAAGGGAGGTTTAAGTTGGATAGTAGGAAAATCTTTCTCACTAGAAGGGTGGTGAAGCACTGGAACAGGTTACCCAAAGTGGTGGTGGATTCTCCATCCTTGGAGGTTTTTAAGGCCCAGCTTGACAAAGCCCTGGTTGGAATGATCTAGTTGGAGATGATCCTGCCCTGAGCATGGGGTTGATGACCACCTGAAGTCCCTTCCAACCCTAATTTTCTATGATGCTACGATTGTAATAGCCTGTTAATAATTACAATTACAATAAGACACCCACTGTGTGGGTTTGTTTGCTGCCTGTATGTGTATTTATGAATTATATATTGTGTAATATATAATAACTAAATGACTGGTAAGCAGGTAAATTCAGTAATATAAACAAATGGTAAATGTATTTTAATTTTCCCAACCACAGTTTTATTCATAGATTCATAGATGTTAGGGTCGGAAGGGACCTCATTAGATCATCGAGTCCGACCCCCTGCATAGGCAGGAAAGAGCGCTGGGTTTAGATGACCCCAGCTAGATGCCTATCTAACCTCCTCTTGAAGACCCCCAGGGTAGGGGAGAGCACCACCTCCCTTGGGAGTCCGTTCCAGACCCTGGCCACTCTAACTGTGAAGAAGTTCTTCCTAATGTCCAATCTAAATCTGCTCTCTGCTAGCTTGTGGCCATTATTTAGCAGGGTCCCAGCAGGGCTCACTGACAGCTTGCATTGGAAGGATTATCAAGGAGCTAGCTGTTCTCCCTCCCGTTTCCCCACCCTGCCCTTGGAGGAGGGAAGGGAGAGTGGAGAGTGAGATGCTGGGGGGGCCTACAAACCCCTGTAGCACTACATGTAACTGTACAGACGTTACTTATAGTGCTACAAAACCATTAAATTTCTCTTTCAAAGTGCTGCTGTTTTGTAGCTCTTTCACTATTTTTGTAGCACTACAAACAGTTTGAAAGTCTGTGTTCACTTTTTCTAGGGCTGCAAGTGTGTCATTAGTGCTACAAATGTAATTCCTGCCCCTGACTTAACGTAAGCCTGTGCCCACACATTTACAATTTAGCTAACTTCCCATGATATTAATAGAGCTCCCCTTGTGCTTTTTAAAGTCAGGCATGTGTTTAAAGATCTTATTGAATATAGGTCTCAGTTAGTAATTACTGAATATGGGTCCCAAGTTACTCAATTTAGTTTCTTCAGCTATAGCATCTTTGCCTTTTGTCTTCATATATATATGTGTGTGTGTGTGTGTGTGTGTGTGTGTGTGTGTGTATATAGTATCTCTTCATGTTTCATTATACAGATTGCTAAGCATTTTGCTTTCATTTCTGTATGATGTTCCCTGACTCCTTGATTGTTAGTTCAGAAATTGTCCTTTCAAAAGAGGTTCGTTTTAGCCATTCTTTGTTCTTACCTTGGCTTCTTTATATCAGGCAGAGTCAGGCACAGTCTATTGGAAAATAACAATTTTGTGTGTTCTTCTGGCAAGCAGAATCAAACTCTGTCACTCTCTGTTGCACTTAACACACTTTCTGTCTGTCAGACCTCCACAGACCCCTTCACTTGCTTTTCATGTATCTTAGGAGTGCATGAACCTGTGTTATTACAGCCTGCCACTTTGCTGACAATAGAAGATTTTGGTTACTGCACCACTACAAAATCATCCATTGTTTTCAAAAAATTAGTGGCCCAGAAATCTTTTCTTCTCCCTCTTTCTTGTGGTGCAGGGTTTCTTATTAACTGAATTGGTATTTAGTCATTATACTTGTTCATTTGCTTTGGCAGGATACCTTTTAATAGCCAACAGTACCACACACATGTATCCTATCAATCTGGGTGTCATAAAAAATCCCTAATCTAAAGCTTACTTTCTTTTAGATGTCAGTCTTTAATAAGTGACACCTTGTATACATAGCAGAAAAGAGTTTGCAAGACAAGTCTCAACAGTTTACGCTGCTCAATTTGTATATACACATGTCTATATATAATCACATTTCTAATTCATCTTGAGTAAATCCAAAATCATGATTTCTCTCTCCAAATGTAGACAAGCATATCTTGGAAAACCAGCTTTTGCGCTGATGCACATATTTATTTACCAACGTATGCAGTGCTGTACAGAGTGGGGTGGTCCAGGATTTGGCAAGAGTGGGATGCACCCCTTGTCCCAGCCTCCTCCCCCATCCCACAAGTATGGACACACCTTCCATAGCAGTATAGCTGCTATGGCAGCCTCTGGGGACTTTTTAAAAGTCTCCAAAGCATATAAGAATCCCCTCCTTCCCCTCCATACTCAGAAACACATCTACTTTCCTCCCTCCCTCCCTCCCCTCCTCTTCTGCTGCTACTGCTTTCCTCACTGTCCCAGGGTGAAAGCAGCTGGGCTGCGTGAGAGCTAGGAATAGTGACAGCTGTACCAACTGAGATGGGCAGGGAGTGGCAGGGGTTGTCTCCCCGCCTCCGCTGGGGAGCAGGCATGAGAAGGGGGAGCCCCTGCCCATCATCTCTCCTGGCTGTCATGGTTCCTAGCTAAGCCACCCCTGGAGCTGCTTTGAAACTTTTTCCCCACCCCAGACCATGGGGAAAGTAAGTGGCAGGTTAGGGGAAGAGGATGTGCTTCTGAGCACGGAGGGCAGGAGGTGAATTCTTACATGTGCTGAGGACTTTAAAAAAGGCTCCTGGGCTGGATCTAATCTGAATGGGGGTAGCATAGCTGTGCCACTGCACCCCCTCTGCACCCACCCTGGTGATGTATGCCACCATTTTTTAAAAGTATAGAATGCTCACAACTTCAGTTGAAGTCCAGATGTGCAATATGTGTTCAGCACCTTTGAAAAACAAAAAGAAGAACATTTGAAAAAGTAAGATATAACATACTGTACATTGTATGTCAAAGCCATACTTCAAATATTAAACTTAGAGACAGATGAACAGGAGAGAGGATGTATTCTGCAATCATTAGTAAATAGTTTACTCTTTATTGTATCTCTGAAAAGACATGACATGTTATTTTTCACTTGGTACCTGCCTCTAAAGACATATTCCCCTGTACAATAGTGATAATGCATAACCAGACCATTAAGCCAGCATTTGAATCAGCAAGTGACTCTATTAAATTCAAAATGTATTTTCTCCTTTCCTGCAGATCTATTTCTAACCTTTTAGGAAAGAAACACTTTAATTTGTTCAGTGAATTACAATGAATTTAAGTGTATCAAGTGAGGGCTGGGGTGGCACGGGCACTAGGGTGTATAGTTAGCATTTCAGAGGTTGTAAGTTTGATGCCAGAGCCAAAGTGTTCATAGCATGGCCTGTCAGATTCCAACAAATCTATGAAAACTTACTAAATACCTTGTCACAAGGACATGAGGGGAAAAAAAAATCAGATACAGTTTTGACACAGAGACTGCATTATTACTTTAAAAGCTTAAATTCAGAAAAAATATTTAAACAAGTGTATAAGTCCATCCCTACTGAGGTCAGTTTTTAAGCATGTGTGTTCTCACTTTATGCACATTCAGTGAGACATAAGCACATTTATGCTTTACTTAATTAAGGTCCAATGTAACAATCAATACACATATACACCCACGTATATCTTAATTTACAACATGTGGAATCAAAACTAGATGTATTTTATGCTGCCTTAAATCCAGAAGAAATCTATAGACTTCCAGTAGAGGCTATTACATAGTTTTCACATGTTTAGAAGATATGTGCTGTTTTGTTTATGTGGTCCAAATAACTGAACTGCTTGACAAACTATGAATGAGATTCCATCTAGGCCTAAAAGATGTTTTCCTGAGTAGACAGGAGAGATTTGATGGGCCGTAGAGCTATAAATGAACAGCTAAAATATGAAATGTCTACAACTCACTAGCCCCCTACATTTGTTTTTAGGTTCAATGGTAAATGGATGGGGTTCTGCGTCTGATGAGGACCGTAACTTTTCTAGTCATAGATCTAGTGTAGGTAGCTCCTCAGATGACTCCATCTTTACCAGCGGCAGTTTTGCACAAGCACTGGTTGCAGCAGCAGATAAAGCTGGTTTTAGGCTGGATGGAACCAGCCTGACAAGAACAGGTTTGTAGACTCAAAAGTTGATGCTTTCTGCATGAAGGGCTTCTCTTCCTTTCTTCCACTTCTACTTTTCAGTGAACCTGTCTCACTCAACATTTATCTAACATGCATGAGAAAAGGTGGATGGATTTTTTTTTATCTGCATAGTTTAATCAAAGCTTCACACTGTGTGTTAATTTTGGCAATCCAGAGCAATGAATAGCACAAGCTTTTAATTACAACCTTTAGTCTGCTATTTCTCTTTACTCTGCCTCCGCTATAGATTTACTGACATGTGTTCCCTTTTATATTGCAGTGAAGAGACTACTAATTTTGCCATGCAATTTCTGATGATTTAGTTTTTGCAAAATCCTCTCACAATCAATAATATTTCTAGTAATGAAAAGCACTTCTGTCTCCATTACTGCTTCTCTATCACCTCTCACTTGCAAAAGCATTTTCTGGGAAGACTGTAAATGTGGGATGAGGTGGTGTAAGTTTATCATTAACAGTGCAACTATTTAACAGCCCTCTTAATCAGGTGCCTCTGCAGGCACTTAATTCAATACCTAATTACATTTGGATTGCTGAATATTAATTAAAAATGTATCAACTGCACCTACAAGTTAAATGTAACAGTCCAAAATGACTCTTGCTTTTTAAACAACCCACATTATGCTTCTAAAATAAAGTGGTAAATAGGAATACATTTATAATTTACAAGCCTATGTGTCATTTTCACATGTTTGTTTCTAAGAGCACAAAGTAAAATTTAAGTTTAAAAAAAGTGTTTTGGATAAAAAGAGAATTGATTTGCATTTGAACAAAACAGTGAAATAAGTGTTGCTATTTATTTAAATCCCACAACGGACTATTAGAACTATATGAATTATGGATATTTGTTCTTTTTGCTAGGTATTCATTTCACATTCCTCCACACAGGTGTTGCAGTGGTCCCATAATGTTGGAACTTTTAGTATTCTTCTCACATAAATCATGCATGTCAGTAAATGACTTGCAGTTAGGAAAATTGCCCAGAAACACAGGGGCTGCTAGCAAAATTTGTGTATATGCAAAATAACTTTAGTGACTTCATGGCTTCATGACTAAAAGTTAGAGGGGTTGTGGCACCCACCCAAGCCACCTGCAAAGACATATGGTGAAATCCCAACTTTGTTTACATCAACGGGAGTTTTGCCACTGACTTGCATAGGGCCAGAATTTTACCCAAGCTTTTTAGTTAAGTTCATCATTCTTTAAAAAGAGTTATTTCACTATTTGAAAAAGACAACCCCTCATATTTCTTTGTTCTATTGGGGAAACATTGATTGTTGTTTTTTCTTTGGGAAAAAACAGCTAATGTGCAGACATTCAGCTACACCAAGCAGGCAGAGTTTGGCCAAATAAAACTGATTATTTTGCCTCAGGAGACTCTGCAGAAAGTCATGTATAAGAAAAACAACCTTTTAAACCCTTTCCAATATTTGTGTGCTATTACTCAGGTTGAATCAAGCCTATTGAAGCTGTTGCCAAGATTTCCATTGACTTCAATGACCTTTGGATTAGACCTGTTAAGAGGAGCAAGCTCTGCCCCTGTCACACATGCACACACTTTAACATGTGTCATATTTCACAGTGTATCTGTGCAAGGAAGATGTATCTTCTTTTGTCAAGTGTTGTATCATCTTAGCTTGAAAAACACCCAAATAAGTTTTGAGTAGGTGTTAGATGCAAGACAAGTGATCGTATGCACTTTAAAAATGGCATATTATCCTTGTGATAAGCCATTACTTTCAGTATATGTCAGTATATCCCATTGTCATCATATAACTGCCCTGGTAATAATTTATTATTCTTTTCTTAAGAGTCTGAGTTGACAGGAAAAAGAAATACTCCCAGATTGTATCCACACAAGTGTGGACATTCAGTTCCCTGGGGACAGCCAGCAGTGACACACCTTGTGCTGCTATTTGTCCCTGGGGAACACCTATACCACATGCCCTCTGGCATGTGGCAGGTTACCCCAGGTCAGGTAAGGGAGGCCTGGAGTCATCACTGGGCTGGCCCCAGCAGCCTTATCTGGGGTCCTGGGGGCCTCCTGGGGCTGCAGCAGTGGCGATCCTGCCACTAGGAGCCTGTCCAAAGTGTGGCTTTGCCTGGCCAGGCTCCGGTATTGAGCGGCATGTGCTGCCCCCAGTTGTGCCACTCCACTTTTTTTTGTGCAGGTCTTTTTTTTATTTCTGCATATCCTGGGGTCAAAGCCCTACCCTCGATCTGCTTCCTTGCAGCGCAGAGAACAGCTCCATGTGCAGTATGTGGCGCCATATACAGCGCAGTGGCACTCATCTGGACACGGCCCCAGAAGCTAGTTGTAGGCTGATGACAATGTGATACCTCCTACAATATATCCTCCTAGGCTAGCATGTTCTATTCAACAGTATATTGATGCAGTCTTTAAAATGAATATTATCTTGTTGCTCTGCCATGACTCCTTCATAGTGTAACAGGGTGTTTTTCCAGCTGAGAAGATGCAGCGTTCTTTCTGACATTCTTTATGGAGAGAGTCTCCAGGCCCTAATTCTTTGCCTGTTCTGCATAGACACTTTCCCCCAAGTAGAAAGCAAGTGTAAAATGCTATCCCTGATGTGAATAGAAACTTCTCAGTTGATAGCATCTTACGTTCACTTTGCATGCATGTGTCTGACTATGTGGAATGAAAGACACTGGAGAATCAGTTACCAATCATATGATGCCTTACACTTCTAGAGGGCATCATGCTCCTTGCCATACTGTTCAATGACTTGTTTTTTCTTTTTATTTTATAACACACTATGACAGGAAAATTCAATTGCAAATGAAAATGAGCTCAGTGGACATGCCCTTTGCTCAATATGAACACATTTAATCCACCACAAAGAATTTGGCACAATTGAGCAGTTTTTTGCTTGAGAGACTCCAGATGAGAATAGCAAAGGTAGCTCAGGTCAGATATGATTTGCAGTGAAAGAGCTGTGTTGGAAAGCTTGCACCGTCACCTGTCTGCCCTGTGTCTGATTCATGTCAGTGCTATTGCTATTAGCCTCTTACTTCCATGGGTACATGAAACAATCACAGAAGCTGACATTATGAATTAAAAGTAAAACTTATGAAATCACTAACATTCAGTGAAATATGGAACTTCATCCTAGACTCACTCAGTTGTGCTTATATGTTAGTAGGAGTTTGCTTTTATAAGATATTTCTTTACAATGTGAGTAAAGGGTGGAATTTCAGGGTCATCTCTGAATATCTCAGCTACAGTATTTTTAAATTAAACCCTTAATATTTTGTTCCTGTCTTTTTATGATTGTATTCATATCTAGAGACAGTAGGAAACCGTAGAGAAAATAAGAAGAAACTAAAAAAAAGCAGTTCTCTCATGTATGAATACCTGATAAAAATTAAGAAATTGTGGGCAATATTTTGGAGTGTAATTTTGCACTGTTCTTTCATGAAGGAAATTGCCAATATCATAAAAAAACAACATAATTGAATTAATATGGACCCTGAGTCCTGCTAAACCCGGAGGTAGATTAAAGTGAGATTAGAAGAAGATTGTTCAGAGCACTGCTGTATTCTGGCTGTCTTCTGCCAGTATTTTAGTCCTTTAAACACTTTTACTGGGCAACATAGTTTGGAGAAACCCAGAGGCATCTCTAAATTACACCACAGGTCAGAAATAACATCCAAAAAGCATGGGGTTAAATGGAACACAAAGTCCATACAATACTTTGTCTCTGCCATGAAGTCCTACATAAATTTTGTCTAAAACCAATGGGTCTCCAATGAGCAGTGTATTGCTCAGCAAGATCAGCATATCTGATTGCTTGAAAAATTTCAACACTGGGTAACATTAAAACAAATAAGTTCAAAACAAAGCTGTTTAAATGTGACACATGTAAAAGAAATGAAACAAAAAAGAAATATATTGTGAAAATACATTCTAAAATTCTCTTCCAGCCTGATTAAAAAATAAGCAAAACATGTATTCAGATACCTGGAAGACCTGAACCCAATAAATACGTGTATTTAAAAAGAAACGATGAGCTGTGCTTATGTGAATCCTGCTCCAATACTGTTGAACGCTGCCTCATTAGAATAGCATCAAGGATGAAAAAATATATATTGTAAAGGAATTATATCAACCAGTTTGGCTGTCAGCTCTGAATACTAAATCAAGCCAACGTGCATTCATAATTGGTTTCAATAGGCACCTATACTTTCATCATATAAAATAAAATAAGGGGAAAATGATTGCAAAATAAATGTACCTGTGCTTTTATTTTGGGGGGCCACTAGTTATACAGGCCTACTTTAATATGTATTTTGTAAAATAAATTATATTTTCATTGACATTACTCCATAGACTTAGTTCACTGGTACCACTTAAGATGAGAATCTGGCCTTGTGTGTACGAATGCCTGTGTAATCAGAGGGAGTGTCTATGGAGAATAAATTTTATATGGTTGTAAAACTATTTTCCCCTCTGTAAGAATAGGTAGTTGTTCAAAGACATCTGTTCAGCATACAAAGTATGTAGGCATTATAGAACACACTTATTATAATGGATAGAACAGGCTGAATTAAAACAATAAAAGACCACATAATGCCGAGTTTTCCACTTTGTATACAGGGATGTATCTAAAAGCAATAGTCATCACTGGGAACCTTAACAAGAAACCTACTTTTCATTCAAGTTGCCCCTGAGAACTAAAAAATATTCATTGGAGAATGGGTAGATATATAAAAGGACAGCCCAGTTCACTGCAATAATGTTTCCCATATGTTTTTTTTAGGCAAGGCGTATCCTTCTTCTCAGAGACCTCGACCAAGCAGTCCATTTTCTACTGATAGCAACACAAGTGCAGCTGTGAGTCAGAGACCTAGGCCTACTAAAAAACACAAGGGAGGCAGATTGGACCAACCCCCATTGCCACACCGTAGGGAAGGAATGACAGACGGTAAGTTCTGTGGGTTAAAATCAGCTCTGTGCTGATAAGCTGCAACATGTATGGTGCGTGAGTTGAAAAAAAATGTAAAGTGTTCCTTAACGCAGTGGGGCCAACCTTTTTATCAGGCATGCTGCAGATTAGCTTTACACCTTCCCTACAATCCTCTTCCCCTGCCTGATCAGCTGCTCTGCTTTCTGCTCCCTGCTGTGGGCTCTCTGCATAATTTGCTGTTTGCTTTCAGCTTCCTGGCCTGTGCTGCTTTTCTAATCTGCTGTTCTGTTTTCTGCTCCATGTCCTGTCTGCCACTGTGCTGTCTATCTCCTCTCCAGTCCGCCATGTACCACACACAGAAACTTCCTGTGCCACTTGTGGCATGCATGATGTAGGTTGGCTACCCCTGGCTAAGAGAATATATTTTGGAGTGGGGTTTTTGTTTTGCATATGAAATCCCTTAGTCCCTAAATCCTCAAGTGAGCAATGTTGAATTAAGAGATATGTAAAATTTGGTTGCTCCATTGATCTAAATTTAAAACAAACTTCTTTGGTCCCTGTCTTGCTAAACTATCATCTCTTGGATTTCCTGAAATCTTGATCCAGCTCTTATCAGAAATGACTGTAATTCACATGATCTTTCATCAGAAGCATAACTTTTAGGTAATTTTACACAAACTATAAAACCCAAATAAATGGCTGTAGCTGTATTCAGATGAACAAGTTCCCGAGAAAAAATTCAAGGCAACCCTTCTATTTTCTACTTCATTCATGCCTTTTGCTAGCCAGCAGAAATGTCCAAAATAAGTCATGTCAGGGTTGCCTAACATTCCTGTCTCAGATTAGTCATGCGGCCCATTTTTCCACCCACCTCAGCCCCTTAGGAGCACTTTCTCTCTTTTCAACTCTCTGGCAGCCCCCAGAGAGGGAGCTCTAATCTATTTCTCTCTAACTCCCACTTCCCACTTGCAAAGTCCTTTTGTGTTTGTTCCTTCTTTTTTAATTACCCAAATGATTGGCTCTCCTGTTTGTCTCTGCTGATTTACACTTGCGATTAGCAGAAGGAGCAAGTACCACCTGTCCCCAGCTGTATATGCATGTTCAAATGATCTGGGAGAATTCTCCAAGTATTATTTTCCTGGTCGAAAAACTTACCTGGAGACACCTAAGAAGACATTAGAATGCTTGAAGGGCAAAAAGCTTGTAGGGCTGATCTGTTGATAGTACAACATTGGACTCAGGTCTTCTGGGATCCCCTCCCAGCTTTGTCCCTGAGTCTGTCATTAACAGGGATCCTGGTTTTCTCTGATTAAAAAAGTCCCCCAAACCCCAAATATCCACATTTTTCCATGATCAAAAAACCCAGCACTTATATATATAATATTACAGAACCACCTGGAATATATATCATGGAAAAATGTGGATTGTGTGTTACTTTTTTAATACAAAAATTGGAGGGTTTTTTTTTTTATCACAGAAAATCAGGATCCCTGGTTATTAACCAATCTTTGCTTCAATTCACCTGTGCTGAGGTTACAGTGTGGGGGACACACACACTAATTATAAGGAATGCCTCACAGGTTGCCTTCTTAGTAAATGAGCCAATAGGAATCAAAGGGAAACAAAGAATAACCTGCTTCTGCAAAAGAGGGTGCTTGCTGCTAACCATTCTACCATAGGCCATTTTTGTCAAGTGTATCATGAGACTGCAAGCACATGCTAGAGTGGTACCTGCAGTGACTTGACCTGTAATCTAACTAGCACTTTGCACTCTTAACAGTGGCTCAACTAATCCCAAACTAAATCTCATAGTCTCTTCTCAGGGGTTATGCTTTCCTAGAGCATCTGATTTCCCAGTCCCTCAACTGTAAAACCAGTAAAGAAGGCTGCCATTGTCCCCACATTTCAATTATAAATCACCTTGCAGTTTTTTCCTATATTAATCTTGTTATCAGACAGTATTCATGGTGTCTTGGCTGGCATCACACCAAAACAGTCAGCTGCTAGCCAGGTCTGGACATCCAGGATAAATGTTGTACCTGACATTTAACAGAGAAATCCTATTTGGATGCATAGGTGGTGCATTGCGGGGTAGAGGCGGGGAGCACACAGAGACCCATCCCCCACCCTCTCCCAGATTTCTGGGGGGCTCTGATGAACACATCTAGGGGGTCTGCAAAAGGTGGCTGTGCTGCTGCTGCAGCTCCAAATCCTCCCACAGAAAAAGGCTGGGTAAGTGGCAGCAGCAGGGAGCGCAACGTCAGCAGGCAGAGCCTGTTGCAGCTCCCCCGGTGGCCAGAGGTTGCCGAAGCACCAGCAGCAGAGCACAGCCCTCCGTGCCTCATCCTGTCCCCGCCGCTGCTTCAGTTGGGATGTGGCACCACTGCGAGAGGGAGAGAGATAGAAAGATCCAAAGGGGGTCTGCACCTCCACTCCCCATTTTTACCAGAACCTTTAAATTGTGCCTTCCTGCTATCAACTCTTACAAGTCATCTATGTTTAGATGGAAAAACCAAAGTACTTGTTAATGCAGTTATGCATCAGGATGTCTCCAGGGAAATCACTACTCTTTGGTTTGCAACTTTTCTGGAGCAGTTGATCTTAGGGAATGATTTTGCTTCCCTCAGCACATGCTATTGTAAAACGTCTAGTGATAATGACCTGGGCATAGGGAACTGAGACTGTAAATCCTAGTCTCTCTAATTTTTTGATAACTTAAATTCCTACTTTGTGCGTGTGTGTGTATATGTATATATGTATAATATTTTACAGGACGCATCTATGGGCACAAGTTTTTTATGTTCAAAGGGTTGGGGGAATGGGGTCCAGGTCAGCCTTCTCTGATACGGGAAGAGATTTATTATGGCCCCAGATGCAGAAAGGTCTTTATATAGGTGCAGGGAGACAGCAGTTTGTATCTGGTAACTATAACTAAGGCAGGGGAGATTACTGGTGCAGAGCATACAAGTTGCTTAAGCAGAAGTGGGGAGTTTTGAAGGGAGTACCTCTTTCTCAGCATTTTTATAAGGAATGGAGGGGGTATCACCTTGCCAGACAGCAAATAATTAGATAGCTCTATCAGAGAGAGATTGGTTGGTGGCAGCATAAATCCTTACAGTTGAACCCAGACATAGTTCATCCTCGCTTAGGGTGCAACTGGCCAACAATGTGCAATGGAAGCATTTACATGTAATACTTCCAGATGTGTGCGAAGCCTTATGAAAAATAATACCACATTTCACTTAAAATCATCTGATCTTATCAAAATGCTTTATAAATGTGAGTTTCCACATCCCTGCTGGGCATCATATAACAATTATTCCTACTTTAGAGACAGATAAAGAAGGAAAGCTAGGTTAAATTTCTTGCCTGAACTCACTAAGGAAATTCCCTGCAGAACCAGGAGTTGTAACCGAACAAATACAGATCTCCTGTTCCCATCTCTTTTTTCCTCACCGGTGTTTGGTTACTGAGAGTTCTCAATCTGCATTGGGATTTCCAGATGAAAGTCTCTGTAGCCTGTGAAGCAATAATACTGAAATACTGTTTAAATGTAATGTTTGATGTTTTTATCTCTGTTCTACTGTCTGCCACACATTTAGGTTCCACCATATTATTTTTTTCACATTTGTTCATTTTAAACTGTAATAGTCCTATTTTGTAGAATGTCGTTATCCAACATTATATAATGGCTGCTTTTGCTGGATTCAATGGATGTCCAAACAGAGGCTATACATTATACCTTCAGTGATCTGACTTTCAAATTGCACAAGCAAATGCCAATTTGTGGTTCTGTAAGTTAACCGGCTATGATTGCAATAACATCAATTATAAGAAAAAACATTTTGGAAGCCAACATCATAAAACAATTTCAACATTGGCAGACTCCCATACCCTCCCTCTTCTACCTACCATAATTCAAACACATTCATTGGCATGAAAGGTCACAGCTATATTCATAACTAAAAAAGTCTCAAATAAATTAGTACTGAGCATAAAGTACACACCAAACCTGCTGACAGATTATTATAAACTCATGCTAGCTAGAAAACAGATATTCCAAAGTGGAATATTTAGCACCCCATTCAAAAGCAAAAGTACAGTGGCACTAGAAGGTGCAACTCTTCCTCGTTTTCACTCTCATTGTAGATACAACCCAAGACATCATGACACATTTGTACTATTTGTCACACCTTTTCAAGTTCCATGAGAAGTCTTTACATTGCTGTAATCTACAAAGGATAAAAAAAAAAGGGATAGAGCCTCACCAGGTGTTAAATCAACAGAGATACTGACTTACAGCTAAGGACCTATCCCAACATGCTAAAAAAATAGCCATAATTGACCATAATGTAGTACATACTTATAAACTGCAGGTTGATGTATATACACTACAGGTAAGCAGCATGGAAAAATTTCTTAGCTGAATGTCTGTGGTGCTTCCATTTTCTTTTTATCCTTCTCAAAATGGTCTCAGATTAAATAGAAACCCTAATCTATTATTAGGCTATTTTAATTTTTAATCATATTGTCCACATCTCCAGGCTTTGTCACTGTCCTAGCTTTCTGTATAGTGAAAAAAGCACGCTTTTTCATTGAAAGCCTAGTTTGAAACCGTGTTTTAAATAGTAGCACCTTAGTGACTTGGATATAAATCTGATGTTTATGTCACAAAATTGGCTATTTCAGTGTTCAGTTGGCTATTTTATAAGGACTTGAAATATACAGTTATTCAAAAATTTTAACAATTACAAATTTTCACTGAATTTTGAAACTATCATGCAAAAATATTCACCATCATTAGCTGGATTTATTTAAAATATATATTTTGACAAGGGTATTGTTATTGTTTTAATGGTAAAAAATATTTAAATTAATTTGATACTTTTCAAAATTAGAAATGAGATCAACTTTGATAAAGTTGTGCTTGCAAATTTTGAATTTATTCAAACTCCAAATGCCAAAAATGAAAGTAAATGCTTGGGGTGAGGAAGCAGGTCCCAACTGGATTGAAATGAGGATACCCTGACAAATAAAAATATCCTTTTTTTCATAACTTTTCTTAATCACCAGACTACCATTGAATGAGCCAGGTACAGTACATTCAAAAGAAAATAAATCACATGCTTAGAAACAAAAGTCATGACTCATATTCTGTTGATTTTAATGACAGGTTGAAAGAGTTAGTGTCATAACAACTGAAGTGCAAGGCTAGTAATGAAGGGTAAACATTTCAGACTAACATGCATATGCATTTTCTTTAAAAAGTAAAAAAAAAAAAAAAAAAAAAGCTTCCTAAGGGACTCATACAATTTTTAAGGGAGATTTTTTTTCCTGCAACTTCAAACAGATCTTTCGTTTCAGTTAAATATTAGTTTGTTCTAAATCTTATTCACATTTTTTAGATCTTCCACCACCACCAGACCCGCCCCCTGGTCAGGGTTTAAGGCAGCAGATAGGCCCTGGCCAACGCGGAGGTTCGGCAGAGAGAAAAGGAAGTTCTCTTGAGAGGCAGCATACATCCAACATAGATGAAACAAAGAGCTCATTGGATCGTCAAGCTAGAACATCATTAGAATGGCAGCGACAAACCCAGGAATGGATAAGCTCCACAGAACGTCAAGAAGATTTAAGGAAAGCCCAACACAAACAAGCATTTGGATCAGGTGTGTGTGCTGCACCAATCAAAAATAGAGACAGCTTCTTGAAACATTTCAACTGAGGGTTTATAACTCACAACAATGTGAGATAAACCAGAGACTAGCATTTTCAAGGCTCATAGTAGAAGAATGAAACATCCACAAGTGGAATGAAAGCCTGCTAATCTACTTTGATCCAAGTTCAAGGTTCTGTGTTCCTTCCTGCAACGTTGAGATTGCATTAAAGCATAAATCAGTGCATTCTTTACATGGCATTGGGAATTCATACTGTTGCCAAACATTGCAGAAGGAAAATGGAAGCAGAACGCTGTTCTTGGCTGGCAAGAAAAGAGGAAAAGATTTCTAAGTATTTCCTGATATGATATATTTATTTGTACTTGGAGGGTCATATTTCCCAGTGTTTTCAACCAGCGTCTAAACTGAAGCTAGCTGGTTTTGTATGCCTGCAGTAGGCTGACCTTTCTTAACTTCAGACATTCCATCATTCTTTCCAGCTATATTTGTAGTATCGTTTTCTCTTTATCTGAAGGTATGACAAAGCAATCTTCATCAGTTAGGCTTAGCATGGCAGCACTTCAGTCTTCCACTTTTAATCAGCAACTTATCTTTTTTAAGTACTAATCTTGACTTTTACATTTATTTCAGGCTTGTTAAAATGTGTAAAGAAAGTGAGATTGGACAGGAGATATAGTTGAACAACATTCACAATTTCCTCTGTCAACCTAACTTCAACCATTTCATATACCTTAACTATTTTCTTTAACCCACTCCTCATACTTAGCTCACTGCTGGTTAAATAAAACAAACAAGGAGACAATTAAACAAGGAACTGAAAACAGTCAAAGCATACACCGTGCTTTTCTAGGGTTATGTTGTATATTTGTGCATGCAATAAACTTGCACAAATAATAATAATTATTCAAGCACTGATTCTCCTAGATATACACGCTTACCTCATGTCTGTAAAAACAATGATATACAGGAAGCACCTGTTCCTGGAGAATGGATTTATGAATATGGTACCAGTGGCTATAAACAGATGTCACATTGTGTCCCAGAATAAATCAGTTTATCCCAGAACAAAGTACAGTTGTCCAAATGTCCACAAGCATTATTCCAGGATATACCTTTGAAAGGTTCATGGTATAAGAAGTCGTAACAGTTTATGCTGGGACATCCCAAAGTGTATCTGAACAGTTATTCTAGGATTGCATCATTGAATCAATGACAGAAAAATAACAGTGCAGTCAGCTGTTTGCTAAACTCTGATTAGAAGGATGATGTACATACACACCAATCCAGGATATTTCTGTTGTGGGACAAACAAAGGCACAACTTGTCCTGGGACAAATGCAACATCCATTCCAAGCCTATATATATTCCCTTTTATCTCAGCCTCAGGAAGAAATAAATTGTTCTGCTGAATTCTAGACAAAAGAAAATTATCTTAATGTCTACAACAGTTGATCCAGTAAATACTATTAACTTATTAAGAACATAATATTGCTTCTGATTCCTTCATTAGTACCATCATATGAAGGGCAGTACCTTCCCTTCAAGTGAAAGGTAACTTAAATGAATATTCTGCTTCCTTCATTGTACATATATTGGCTTCAAACAATAACAATATTTTAAAGTTACTTTGCATAGTCCAATAACAACCTTAAGAGTAACAAAACAGATGCTTCAATTTCTTCAACATATGCAACAAAATATATTTATGTTTAACTCCTCGGTTCAAAGTTATAATTGCGATGGACCTTAGGCTTCCTTCTCTTAGTAGTTGAAACCAGAGAGACAGAAGAGGATGGCAACTAATCAGTACCACTTCTGCTGCCCAAAGTGACCAATGATGCAGGTCTCTTTTTGAGAGATGGAGTGATTATGCATTGCTTGTCCTTTAAAACTGAGACTCCATCATTTAATCAATGACAAAAAAACCCCAAACCAGACCAGTCAGCTTCATGCTAAACTCTGATTAGAAGGACAAGGTATGTATACACCAGTCCAGGATATTTCAGTTCCAGGACAAACACAGGCATGACTTGTCACAACATCTGCTTGTCCTTTGAAACTGAGGAGGTCCAAGGCATGTAAGAAGTTCAAGGCTTCCCTTGTTATATACCTTAGGAGGTGTTACAGTTCTTCTCTTTGGTGGGAAGGATATAGTGAACTGACCTCAAAACCTCTCTGCAATGGATTATAGTGGTGCTCAAGTGCCTAGTGGGTGCATCTACATGAGTAATTAATGCAAATCAATAAACTCCAGAGCAGTTGGAGCCAGAGTAAACTGCTCCTGGGTGCAATGTCTACACATACGCCCGGGACAGCAACAATTTGAGCAGGGGCAGAGCAGGCCCGGGCTTGCAGGGGCACAGGGGGCAACCCCATACTTTGGGTATCAGGTGGTGGAAGGGCTGGTCGGGGCATGAGGGTGCAGAACCTGCAGAGCTGTGTAGCAAGGCAGCAGGCCCCTCGCTGGTCTGGCCCCTCGCTGGCTGGGCTGATCAGGTGCAATTTACACCCATGGTCGGTGGCTACATGTGAATTTCACTGCAGGTAATTACTCTTCCATAAGATAATTACTCCTCCATAAGATACTGTCCCCAACAGTACTATTCTATGGTGGAGTTAATTCATTTACTGTTTCCCTAATACCGGCACACGTGTAGACAGCGATGCTTTACTGTGGAGCTAATTAGCCGGCTCCACAGTAAAGTATCTGTATAGATGCACCCACTATATATGTATTTCTTTTCCACTCCAACTTCTTGCTCTTCAGCTTTTCATCTGCATATTCTTTCTCTGCTAGTTTTAATGGGAAATACTTATGCATGATTTTGATAGTAATAATTATGAATGGACATCTTTACCTTTTTTCCCGTTTGAAATCTATCCCGACCTGTTTCTTTTACTCATGATCAAGTTTACTGGGTCATCAGATAGCAGTTGCATTTCTAAAATATTTCCAAAGAAGTAATTTTAATTGGCTTCTTTCTGAAAAGAACAATTGCTCAATTTACTTGACATCATTCTAAACATGTTCACTGATACTGTGTGTTAATATTTTGAAAGCATTTTTAGATTGAAGGTTAAAGGGGCCAATGTATTCCATTCTATTACAATGGAAATCTTATATGGAATAATATATTCATAGCAGAAGGGATCAAGAATCCTGGTACCCTCGTAATTCTTTAAGTCCTCTTTTCCTTTTTATTCTCCAGTGTGTTGTTTTCAGTCAGTGCCTCATATCTACATTTTAGATCCCAGTTATCCAAGCACTTACACATGTCAATAATTTTACTCTCCTAAATAGTTCCATTGATTTGGCTCAGGAAAGTGCTCCAAGTTGTGCATATGCAAATGTGTTCGATCTTTCACAGCTTTCAGAACAAAGACTGTGCACACTTTACTTGTAAAAAATTTAACACAATTTGGGTACTGTACATATAAAACAGCAATTGTGGCTGAGTACTTTCTGAAGGATGCATTATTTTGTGTTATTCTCCATAATATTGAATGACTTATACAGAGAACAATTTTGATTATTTGTCATATTATTTCTTCAGTAAATTACATCCACATAAGCCAAAGAATCTTTTAGTCCTTGACTAGCTGCAATAGTAACCTCAACTGTTGTAGCACCCAACCAATGATCTAGCTGCCCCCATAAAGGAGTATGAACTCATAGATTCATAGGCATTAGGGCTGGAAGGGACTTGGTAAGATCATTGCATCTAGCCCCCTGCCCAAGGGGCAGGAAGTCAGCTAGGGTCAAAGGATCCCAGTAAGATAAGCATCCAAATGTTTCTTAAAAGTGTCCAGAGTAGGTGCTTGCACCACCTCTGGGGGGAGTCTGTTCCAGGCCTTGGGGGCTCAGACAGTAAAGAAGTATTTCCTTACGTCCAGCTTAAACTGATCTTGCAAGAGTTTGTGACCATTGCACCTTGTCATCCCTCAGGGTGCTCTGGTAAACATGCATTCCCCCAGATCCTGATGCACACCCCTTATGTACTTATAGGCTGCCACCAAGTCACCCCCTGAGCTTGTGCTTCTCCAGGTTGAAGAGTCCCATAGCTGGCAGCCTCTCTTTGTAAGGCATGATCATGCATGTGGCTCTCCTCTTAACTCTTTCAGTCTTCTCCACATCCTTCCTAAATTGCGGGGCCCAGAATTCGATGCACTACTTCAGCTGCGGCCTCACCAAGGCTGAGTACAGTGGGAGGATGACATCCTGGGTCTTGCTTGAGATGCATCGGTAGATGCAAGCCAGAGGTTTGTTCGCTTTGGCAGCTGCGGTATCACATGGATGGTTCATGTTCATCTTGTGGTCAATCATAACCCCCAAGTCTCTTTTGGTCATAGTGCTAGTGAGTGTAGCATTGCCGAGCCTATAAGTGTGATGCAGGTTTTTTTACCCGAGGTGGAGCACCTTGCATTTCTCCATATTGGATGCCATCAGGTTTTCATCTGCCCACTTTGTAAGCCTATCAAAGTTGGCCTGGATCACCAGCCTGTCCTCAAGTGTGGACCCTCTTTTCCAAAGTTTGGTGTTGTCAGAAAACTTAGCCAGTCTGCTTCTGACACCATTGTCCAGGTCATTTATGAAGACATTAAAGAGTACAGGACTGAAAACAGAGTCTTGAGGGACACCACTAGTCACTGAGTGCCAAGTTGATTTTGTTCCATCAACTACCACTTTCTGGATCTGACCTTGGAGCCAGTTCCCCAGCCATCAGACTGTGGAGTAGTCAAGGCCGCAGTTGCCCAATTTTTCCGTGAGAACATCATGGGACGCAAGGTCAAAGGCTTTTTTTTAAATTCCAAATATATGATATCAACCTCTTCCCTTTTGTCCAGGTGATACATCTCCTGGTCATAGGAGGAAATGAGGTTGGTCAGGCAAGACCTACCCGCAACAAACCCATGCTGGCTGTCCCTCAGAATGTTGCCTTCTGTTAGCCTGTCAAGAATGGTTTCTTTGATAATTTTTTCCAAAATTTTCCCAGGGATTGAGGTCAAACTGATTGGCTTGTAGTTTCCTGGGTCTGCCTTGAAGGTGGGCACCACATTGGCCCTCACCTTGGTTGTCCCGCATCATGTAAGGCAGGGTGGTCCCTTTGAGCTGGTGAAAAACCAATGCAAAGTAATCATTAAACAGATTGGCTTGTCAGGGCCTCAGAAACAAGCCTCCTGAGCTTATGAAAATCAGCTTTCCTAAAGTCAAGGACTGCTGCATTACTGGCTGACTTGCCAGCTTTGTGATGGATAGTGAAAGTAATCAACTCATGGTTACTGTCACCCAGGTTCCTTTAAATTCTTAGGTCACTGATAAGATCATCCTCTTTGGCCAGCACCAGGTCCAGCAGTGGCTTACCTCTTGTTGGCCCATAAACTTCTTGAGACAGGTAGAGCTCATCCACGCATATAGGGAAGTTTTGAGACCAATTGGATTCGGCCGAGTGCTCTTCACATGGGATGTCCGGGTAGTTGAAGTCTCCCATGACAACCGTGCACCGAGAGTATGCAGCTTTGGCCGGTCCCTGGCGAATTCTTGGCCAAGCTCTTGTTCCTAATTTGGACATCTGTAGTAGATTCCTACCATTGTATCCCCTTCACCACGTTTCCCTCATATTCTAACCCAAAGCATCTCCAGTCATCCTCCTTGCATACCAGTCTCAGCCTGTAGGGATGTATAGTTCTCCTTTACAAAGAGAGCTGCACCCCTGCCCTTTTTTTCAGCACAATCTCTCCTGTACAGGGTATAACCATTTATACCCATAGTCCAGTCATAAGAGGAGCCCCACCAGGTCTCTGTTATCCCTAGGAGATCATAGTCGTTTTTGTTTAGCAGTTCCTCCTGTTTATTCCCCAAACTCCTAGCATTAGTGTATAGGCAAGTAAGTATGCCATTGGAGGCCCTAGGCTTCCTTGTACTCATGGAAAAGCTCTGTTCCTGGGCTAGGGTAGGAGTGGGTTCCCTTGAGCATCCTAACCTGCTGATTTTGCAGTTGGTGCTTGGTGAATTTGCTGTGGTGTTGTCTGCCCATGTCCTGGTGAGCTTAGTTTAAAGCCCGGTTGAGCAGGTCAGCCATTCTGGCTGAGAAGAGCTTTTTCCCCAGTGGAGTAAGGTGGAGGCCATCTCTTCCCAACAGACCACTGCCTCTCTCTCGGAAGCGCGTTCTGTGGTCATAGAAGCTGAAGCCTTCACAGTGGCAGCAGCACCGCAGTCTTCTGTTTACTACCTCACTTCTTCTCTCCCTTCTCAGCCCGTGACCTGTAACCAGAAGGTTTTAGTTGTGCACTCCCTTGGTTTTAGCTGTGCACTCTTGCTCCTCAAGTCCTTGTATTTTTCAAATGAGCACCCATAGCCTAATTCTAGAAAGTGTATTTGCTGATTACTTTTGATCATCTCTAAGGTGTTCCAACTAGTAGCTTCAACCCTAAATGTTGTATGTTGAGTTACCTCAGTGATCAGCACAATGTAAGACCAGGTTTGATAATCATGAAGTCATTAGTTGCTCAACTGAAATGGATTATATAAAGACTTCTCCTGTTGTATAAGTGCAAGAACTGTAGCAAATTAAAGCTCAGTCCTGCAAAGGGAAAAACATAGTCAGTGGACCTCTTGAGGATCACAGTGCTGGGAAAAAATGCCACTCAAGAAGCATAGTTGAAGAACTTCAGAACTGACTAGGGGATTTAGACAGAATATTAGAATCCTTTGTTACATTTGTGATTTAATATAATGATTTAATTTATGTATTATATATGTGTCTCACACCAGAATACTTTCGGTTAAATTATTAACAGAGATATGATTTATGATAGGATCTTTTTAAATATTTCACTATACCCATTATACCCTTACCCTTAGAAAAAATAGAAACCCTCCCCCCCAAATAAGTTTTCAATATATTTCACACACAAACTCTTCTGTGCAACTAGCAGCTTTTCATTCCCAAAACATGCAGCCAGCTCTCTGCTAAACTGATTTACATTATTTGCTTTTATTGCTTTCTTTGCACATTGTACCATATTTCAGGCAGTCTTTAGTCAGAAGGTTGCCATCTGGGTTGCTTGTTAAAGCTTGCTGGTTAAAAACTGTTAATAAAATATAAAGGTCTTTGACAGATGCTATTTTCTTATATCTTTTAAGTGTTTGCTTACATTTTACCAAGGACACTACAATCATAGTACACAAAACTGATATCAGTCCTTATTCCCTGAAGAGCTAGTGTCCTTCTCTGTGAGTTTTAAGATTCATCTTCCTTTCCCATTTCCAAACATCCCCATCTTTCTTTACCCTGTATTGAAGGAGTCATGTCTCACTCAGTAGCAATGTTTAGTAATGGGAAGAAGAGAAAGAGAAACCCAGCTTAGATTCTGATCCAGTAAAGTACTTCAGCAAGGACAAATAAGCATGTGAGTATTCCCATTTACTTCAATGGGGATTACTTGTATGCTTAAAGTTAGCTATGTATTTAAGTTCTTTGCTGAACCTAGGTTTTACAAACTGCCAAGGTTCCCTCCTCAAGATGGCTTGAGCACCCTGTGTACAAGAAAACAAGCCAGTTCTACAAAATAAATGGCTTGCTTCTATGGTTTGTGTGCCAGACCATTCCTACTCTTTGTTGCTTCCATTGTTATAGTAATAGCAGTACCCAAACCCCAATCAAGTCTGAGGCCTTGTTTTGCTAGATATTGTGAAAAAAACATAGGGATGTGCATCTGTGAGTACCAGATGTTAGTCCTTGATTGTGTCTTTGTGGTAAACTTACTATCCATTGCAGTAGTGTCCTAAACATAGTGTCCGAAATCAAGTTACTCCATCTAGGCTGCGTCCTAATATCCATGAAGTGCTACAGTCAGGCTGTCATTCGTAAGTGTTAATTAGCCCACCTAAAGTCCCATGTGGACTCCGTTCTTTTGCTTTCAATTCCTGATGAAAAGCAGCAGGATGCTGGAGGGCACTGCTTCTAGGTATGGTCCTCCTCCCTTTAGCAGCCTCATGTCAAAGGTTTTCTTGAAAGGAGGTATAAGCAGAGAACTAAACCTGTGCCCAGTGTAGAGCACCAAGAAGAAAAAGACAAAAATGTATACATCCCAAATGTTCCAAGCATAAAATTACTTGTACAATACAGTTTTCCATTGGAATTTACAACCAGTAAAATAATCGCCAATATGCTTTTACATCCTTGGAAATTACTGAACTGAAAGAAGCTAATTAAATTAGCTGATACTGTAGTTCTTTATCTAAATTGATTGAGGTAATGTAACCATAATTTAAACCAAAGAAAAGGGGGAAAAAAGCACGTTTCTCCAAGCTTAAAGCAAAAATCTAATCATAGCTACATTATTCTGGAAATTGTATTGCATGTGTATGTCTATTTTTATTAAGCAATCTATGATTCATCATCTCTTTTTTCATAATGAATCTAGATGTTTATAATTAATACAAACAAATGTATGAGTGTACATGAAAACAAGATTAAATTCATGCTGTTTTCATTGTTGTGGAAGCAGTAGAGAATGAACATGGAGGTATTTTAGGTACTGCTGCCATATCATACAGCAAAACAAAAGAAAACAAAACCCCGTTTAAATGCAATCTTTAATGGATGTTTGTTCTCATCTGGGTAATGTACTTCATAGAGAATTTATGTTTTCACTTTGTTTCTGTTTTCTTTTCTTCTAGAGGAGGCACTGGTGCCATATAGTAAGCCCAGCTTCCCATCCCCAGGTGGTCACAGTTCTTCAGGAACTGCATCTTCTAAAGGATCAACTGGACCCAGAAAAGGTGAAGTCTTGCGAGGAGGTCACCAACGCAATGCCAGTGACCTTCTAGATGTAGGCTATGTGGGATCAAACAGTCAAGGACAGTTTACTGGTGAATTATGTAAGTGCCTTTGTAGTTACAATTCAAACTGTCAAAAGAGACACAAAAACCTCATTAATAGTTTCAGTGATACAGGATTGAACTCTAGAGAGGAGGAGGCTCATTCTGACAGTCAGATATGATTCTGACCCAGATTGTTGTCACTTCTGAAAGGTCTCTTCCCTATGATGAGGCCAAGTGGTTTAAATTCATCTCTCTTTGGCAGTAGACTTCGGTGAGACTGCACCCTACAAAGTGCTTTTAATAGATGCAATGCTGTGATGTATGCTAGGGCCATTTATTTAATATATCTGTAAGTCTGCAATGATAGTGTAAATGGAAATTGAATTCACTGAGCGTTAGAACAGGTCTTTTGTTAACCCAAGTACTAACAACCCCTTACCTTGTACAGCACTTGCATAACACTTGCATAACACTCTAAGAGGCAAAACAGATTCTTAGTGGATGCATCTGCACATGGAAGTAGCACGGTTCATGCCAGAGTTTATTGCTCCTGGGCACAGCACTTACATGTGCCCCTGAGACTGCAGCACTGAGCCAGAGTGGTGAAGCCCTGGCTGGCAGGGGGCCCCAGGAGTCAGCCCACCAACTTGGGGCTGCTCTGCCTGGCTCATTGTGGTGTATAGTGGCTGACTGGGGTATGATGGTGCTATAGTGTGGGGCTAGCTGGCGGACAACCCCCACATGGCAGCACTCTCATGTTCCAGCCAGCCCTGTCAGCATTTACGTGTTGTGGCTGAGTAAAAAACTCCGCCGTAGGATAGTACTTGTCTCAGACACAGTACTAAGCTACAGCAGAGTTAGTTAATTTACTCCTGCCTAACATCTCTGCACATGTAGACAGAGACACTTTACTGCAGGGCTAATTAGGGAACTGCAGAAAACATCTCATGTAGACACTGCTAGTATTAACCAAGTTACCACACTGTATGGTGAGAAAGACACAATAGTTCTCTGTCTCTCTCTCACACACACACCTCTCCCCCTACATGCAGTGAAATGTTGTACCTCAAAGATGACGCCTGGTAAGTGCTAAATGTCAAACACTTCTTATCCAAAAGAAAGTTGAACAAAATAACTAAGCATGTTTATTGTGTGTGCTGCAGTAATTTTACATTTAACTTTCTCTTACATATTGCAACCTTTTTTCTCTCTATCTCTTTCTATAGAGTAGTTAAGAAGAGACATCCCAAGCTGCTCTGATGGACCATCAGGTCTGAACTCATGGAAGTGATGACACTAAACAGTGCAATGAACATTTTCTTTATTTATGTACTATTAAAAGAACTGTAAATGCAATGTAAAGACACACAGCCACACATATCCCACAGATACTTTACTTGTGTTCTTCTCTTTAATACACCATCCACCTTAAACTATTTCTTGTCAGGAGTATATAAAAAAGAAAGAAAAAAAATCACCCTGAAGGATGAAAAGGATTTCCCTCTGTATATAATTTCTTTTGTTGCATTGCTATGCAAGCTCACCTTTTTAGCTATGTTCATATTATTGTCTGTTTTAATTGGTCTGTTGTACTATATGTGAATTAATAGGCTGTGGTGCCATATATTAACTTTTAATTGTGTAACTTTTATGTTTAAAGTTTGCACTGCAATTTTATTTGGTGATAAGCACAAAACTCTACTCCTCGTGACATGAAGAAGAAAAAAAGACTGAATGTGTGAAGAGCGTTTATGTGCTGTGAACTTTGTTGGATAACATTGGATGTAATGGAGTATGTTAGATGGTTTTCCATTGGGGTGTAGAAATAGGAAGATGACAGGCAAAATTGATGTTAGTGAAGACATCAGGGACAGAATTAAATTGTGTAATAAAAAGCAACATGGTTGCTTTTACTATTTAAAAAGGGGTCAAAGGATGGAAATATGAGTTTCAAAAGTGAATATGAAGAAAAGAGTATAGCATGAGATGGACCTTTGAATAGAATTAGAAGGTTCTCAACTCTTAATATCAGTTTTTACCCACCAAATGCAACTGAATAAGAGGGGGGGACCCTTGCAACAAATTCAAGGAATTAAGGTGTTTCACTAAAGCGTTTTTATATTGCAGTTTAAACAAGGATTACCATAATTAATTTCTCCAACCCAAACTATAATGCCAAGATCTCCCAGAAAAAAAACAACAATATGAACTCTAGGAATATCAAGCAAGTAGTTAAAGATGCAGTTTATTACTGAGATATATTCAGGCTGCTTCCAAAAAAAGAAATATGTCAAAATATCTTATTTCATCTTTCCAAAACATGTACAGTACAGAGGATAGAGCTGCACCACTGCAATTCATGACATTAATTGTTTTTATGCAGTCTCAACAAGTCTTTGTGTTTCATTAACTGAAGTCCTCAATATCTGAAGTGAAATCCACTGAATCAATAGTAAAAAAGTATTAGCATTTGAAAAGAAAGCAAGTTTGTAGGAAATATGTTTCTTGCAATTTGATACATTCTCAAAAATTGGATTCAAACAAAGAAAATCTTGGACCTATTTCTAAGGCTTTTTAAATTCTACAATAATGAGAAAATAACGCATGTTTATACGCTTTTTGAATAAACCAGACTCTGTAAGTGGGCATTAGTAACAGTATCCTGTCTCATCATTAGTTTCCATGACTTAGTTTAAATTTCATAAACCCCTGAAATCTCAGTGTCTAAGATGTCAACTATTAGAAACATGTACATGTAGAGCACATTCATTCAATACTTAATTTAAATATTTCTTTCTACAGCTTTTTTCTGTTAGCTATTTGATCATGAACACAAGTTTGCATTTATACACTTTTTAAGTATAACCAGTCTATGTTGTTGTTTATATTGCCTTGAGCTCACCAGTATTAAGTACACTTTTAGTGATGGAAAAATCCTAGGACAAGTAAATTATACTGCTAAATTTATGTGTTGCTTTTCATTCCATTAAATTGTTCCATGATAAGATAAAACACTGCAGTTATCATTTTTAACTCAGCACTAGCGAATATCAAAAAAAAAATGACTTTACTTAAGGCCAACATTGTTACTTAGCAGGTTACAAGCCAAAAGAAATCAAAGCAAAGGTATGAATTCATTTATATATTTAACCAAAAAATCTATGTAACTTTCCTGCTGGTTTAATGGATATAGTTAAAACCATTGTTTAAAATGAAAATATTTAACAGAGGTAAAAAGGGTATAAGATTTTTGATGTTTTTATATCACAAAAAGATTATTTATTTGGATTATTTATTTGAACGCTGTGCTGAGCTTTGGTGGAACACCTTACTTACTAAATACTATTTAAACATTGGTACCATTAGAAGTTTATAAAAGCCATTCCAGTTACTTTCAGGTATGTGTTTTATCTCTTCCACTGGAAAGTAAATGTGTGTCAGTATTAAAGCTGTGCAGTACCATGATATTCACTAACTTGTCCATCTGCTTCTGTATGTTTTTGTTCATTAATAAGTTGCTTACAATATTTCATAAGAAGGAGTCGGTGTGTATGGCAAAGTGTCTCCATTTTCTTACAGGTGATGTCTCTTTTTTTTTCTCTCTTTTCTATACAGTGTACTTCCAATGAACCACAATACATATTTTTCAAAATGCAGTTTAATTTACTATTTTAAAAGAAGTATTCTTTCATTTTTTAAAATGGAAAACATTTATTGTGAATAACGTGTTTAAACAAAAGGGATTTTGTGGCAGCACTTAGAATTGTTTTTTTTTTTTATTTGTTTATTGGCTACAGTTTTTTCACAAAAAAGTATGACCTCTTAATGTGTTTCATTGGTATTGTTAGTGCAGCAAAGTTTAATTGGCATAAAAAGTTGGTTAATAGTACTGTTGAAGTGTGTATTGTATATTTACTGGGGAAAAAATAAAACATATTCACATTTCAAACCTATGTTAAAAGAACTCGAGTAAGGAGTCAATATGTGAAAAACTGTAAACAAACCGAAACTGGGAACAATCAGGCAATAATAACATAGACTGAGCTATAAATATCACTGTCCACTTACAGTTCATTTCATTTAGTGCTGTTTTTGAGCAAAGTTATTGACTCTATTACAAATTCACCAAAACTAGTAGCAGCAGTCACTGAAGTCAATGCCGTTGTGCCTGCTTTGGCCAGTGGTAAATGTTGGCCATCACAGGACTGATCCAAGGGCGCCCAACCCATGGCCTGAGGACCACATCCAGCCCACAGAGCCATGGCATCTAGGGCATGGGGCTCCCCACAAGTAGGGAAATTTGGCAGTGGGGAGCAGTAGCAATACTGCCACCACTCAACCACTGCCAAATTCTCAATCCCCATGCAGCTGGATTAGGGCCAGCCTAGACCTCTTCCCTCTAGGTATCTGGATCAGGGCCAGGCCACAGCCACTCCCCCCTCACAGATGAATTGGGGTTAAGTCATTCCCTGCCGTGCTCCCACACAGCCAGATTGGGCCCTTACCATATCTTCCCCATACACCATTCTATCCTACTAGCAAGACCCATCCCAAAGCTAGACTAGGCACTGCCCATCTGGCCTGTGGGGCAAAAAGGTTGGGCACCACTGGGTTTATCTAAAGTTTGTCTATAATTAGAACAGTTGTAACAATAAAACTACACTTATTTAGCTATACTGGTGCCAAAACTCCATTTTAGATATGCTAGATCAATATAATACAAGGATTGTAGACACATGGTTTGAAATTGCCATTTGTCATATTGTGGAAGTCCTGCTTTGCACTGGTGTAGCTTATCTGCACTGGAGTTTTGCACTAGGGCAGCTACAGGTGCAATATCCCATTATACATAGACATGCTCTAAGTCACTTTCTTCTGTTTTTTGCATATATTATATGTTTTTTTAAAAAAGAAGAGTGGACAGTGAGATGTGGGAGGGAAGGTAGAAATGAAAAATACGCTTCAGTGGTGTATTGCTATATGGACAGCCATTTCAGTGATGCATATATACATACAAATGGCATCTAGCAATAGCGTTCTCTTCATGTGCACCAGGTTCCTGATCCAAACCACTTCCTAATCAATGACTCTTTCCATTGTTTTCTGGTAATATCCTCAAATACAACAGAAAAATGTTTTGTAACACCTTTGTAATTGATGACAAAAAAGTATAAAAAAGAGAAGCATGGATTGTTTTAGTGTATTTATTTAACTATCCAGTGGCCTAAACAGAGAGATAAGAGTCAGATTAAAATAATAATACTCTCTTTGACCTTTATGTTGCCAGATACTAAAGAAGTTCTGAGACAACCTTGTGGGAGAATCCTGAGAAGAGAAAGGGTTTGAGGACATGGTGAGAATTAGGGCCAAATCCCTTCACCTTTATTACACGTAAGTTTTACCTACTCCCCAGATGTGGCCATATAATTGCTCCAGTTATAAAGTATGACACTTCTACACTCCACATGTAATATTCATTGGATCAATGGCCACAACATAGCTTCTGCAGTGGCCAGAAACCCAGGTCCTTTCCCTTCTATGTCACTGAGCCAAATTCCCCCTTCCTTATTTAACTTTATCTGGTCCTCTATATCTTCCTCTGTTGGCTTTACAGTGGGCCAGCTTCAAGAGAAAGGCTGGATAACCTTCTGGGCCATGCCTAGCCCACCTGGTGGTTAAAGCACTTTGCTGGGAAGTGGGGGGATGCAGGTTCAGCACCCTAGGGGAGCCTATGACCCAGCTCTCCCACTCCCTGCACAAGTGCCCTTAACCACAGGGTAAGGGTTGCGAGACCCCCCACATCCACCCTACCCCAAACAATTCACGTGTATTATTCAATTACTTTGGGGAATAAAATGATTTATGAGCTTGCTTGGGAAATGCAATTCTACCATACAACAGGACCATAGTGGAGAATTCTGAGTAAGTTCAGAAGAGAAGTGTAG
>NW_005843312.1:96182-111196 GCF_000455745.1 Alligator sinensis | reverse complement strand
CAAGTAGGAAGGGGGAAGTAGATTCTAAAAACTGGTAAGTGCTAAAAATAAAGGCAGTTATGTGGCTACATTTTATCTCATGTACAGCATTTAGGCATGTAAGGGTGAAATAGGTGTTGGTCCATTAAAAAAAAAAACATCATCGATCATTTTTGTTTATTTTAGACTATCAGCATTATTGATTTTATTGGAGTTAAATTAATTGGAAATCCAGCTAAGAAAAAAATAGGAGCTCTCTTTATGAAGAAGAATGTTGTTTATTTGTTTGTTTTTCCCCTTTTATTTTCCACACATCATGGTTTGTTCCTAGTATCTGAAAGACTTCAGCTAAAAATAAATTATTTTTGAAAACAAGGTGGGAAATGGCCAATTCATTTAGATTGTGGATACAAATTAGATGAAGCATAGTAAGCAATAAATAAAAAATGTAAAGGTTATACGTGTTTTGGTTTAGAAGCATTAATCTAAAATTGACTGAAAATGGGTTATGATCTGCTTGTTTTCATAAGCCACCAAAATCAGACATAGCTTTTCATTATTTTTCTATAATCGAGTGATAAGCTGTTAAGACATATCTATGTATAACCTACATTGCCTTCCCTTTCTATTCCATAATTTATTTTCAACAGATCAAATTAAGCCCAAGGCCAGGTACAGACATTACACTTTTTCCAGTTTAGGTGGTCAGAAACTGATCTATACCTGTAACAAAATAAAAGTTAAGAGCACATAGATTGGTTTAGACTAATCCCATTCTAAGATAGACCTGGATTGGTGTTGTATCAGACTGAATTGATCTAGGTGAGCCTGGTCCTGAACTTCAGTACCAGGTCCACTTGTGAATCAAGTTAGGTCACTGTCTGCTCCCAGGGCTCTCACAGAACTAAGTCAGCACAGTGGCTGATGCTGATGAGGGAGAGGAGAGGGGTGCTCAGCCATGCCCAGATTCCTGGCACTGTGCTGGCTTGCAGGGAATCTGAGGGTCCTTGGGTGGGTGGGTGGGTGGGTGTGCAGGAGCCCACCCAAGGATCCCCATGGGCCTACAAGTAAGTGCAGTGACAGGGAGCAGACTGGGCTGGAGATGTCTGTCAGTGGCACTGACTACTGTTGGGGAAGCTGGGAGAGGAGCATTTGGCAGCACTTGGCAATCTCCAGCAGCCCAGTGAGCCCACAGGTCATGGTAGGAAGCATGCTTGAGCACCCCCAACCTACTGGCCTTGGCCAGTGAAGGCAGTCTGCATGTCTCCCACTGCAAAAGGGCGTACATCAGTTCTGTTCACTCCCAATCTAACCTGCACCACTTATAGAAACCCATGTAGGTTTGAGTGATTTCTTTTTGGGTTTTGGAATATCTGTACCCAGCCCAAGTGTCCCCAAACATTTAAGCCTAGTTTAACATTAGGCACATGAATCCAAATAAAGTTAGCAGAACTATTCCTATTAAGCATCGGAAGACTTTGGCTTTCATGGCTTATATCTCATGGAATCACAGATTAAGTTTTTCTCCTAGTTCGCTTGGGCAACTTGCCAGCTGGTTTCTGAGGATCCTTTGGAAGACACCCAAATCTTTCTAGACGTTGTATAGAAAGCTGAGACACTTTGGGTGCTCTACACATTCATTAATGCACCATAATTATGGTGCATTAAGTTAGTACCTGCAGTAGCTCCAGCGCATGCTTTTTTGCGATGCTAGTGCGCAGGAGACTGATTTTACTGCACATTAGCTCATTAGCACTGTTTTTGCCTGCCATGCTAATTCACAGTAGAATTAGTCTTTAGCATCTTGTGTAGATGTTCCCTTTGCTATGGTTAGATATTCCAGTAGGCATCAGGGTTCCAAGCTGTTTTAGCAGTTAGGATCTCGGTTGCTCATCTTATCCATTCCAGTGAAATTGTGGGAAAAAGCCTTTATTAAAAGTGTGCATGTGAGAGAGAGAGAGAGAGAGTGAAGGGGAGAAAGCACAGCACATCTTACTATGTAGTTTCTGGTATTTTTATAAGCTTTGAAGATATACATCTCTTTCTGATGTGGGGGGAAATAGGCTTCCAAAAATCAATAACGAGTAAGTTTCTTTTGGCCATAAAAGGTGCCTATACACAAGCAGTGAGGCTGCTCTGACACGCTAATTCAATGAGCTTTAGATAAAGCACCCATACTGCCATTTTTAAGAATGAGGATGCTGATACATGAGATACTCCGGGCACTTGAATTAGAGCAGCTCTCAGAGCCACTTTAGTCAAAGTACCCCACTCCCAGAGCACGTGTTTAAATGCCCAAACAGATTACCTCAGCAGAAAGAAATTACAGAAAATATTTACTTTTTGTATTGATTTCTGTGTTGAGGTTTTAAACAACAAAACATGCACTTTCATCCAGATATATTGGCCAAATACAGAAAGGGGTGTATAACATTTTCCAAAAGCCAATTGCTATTTTTTCTGATTTGTCCCTCTTTTATTCTGAACAGTGTGTCTTCTGGAGTTCAAGGATCAAATGATATGTCTGTGCTGTTTTCAAAAGCAGGAAACCATTGTGCAGTATTCTGAGAGCTACTCCGATGTAGGTAAAGACTATAACAGCTTGAGAAAATGCTAATTACAACCAATTACACTTAATTGTCCTCCTTCACCAGTAAAAAGCATCATAGAAGTTGTTCTATCCTTGCAGAAATCTTGCTTCTAAGCTTAGGTTTCCTTTTCTACCCACAGTCATTTCATGGATAAAATAACTAAACGAGGGTTGCCCTTATTTATTCTGTAAGTTTTACTGTATCTGGGCAGCTCAAGAGAGATCCCTGGCTTGGATTATTTAAAAAACAGCTTCTACAGTGTACATGGTTATCCCAAGATACCATTATTGCTCTATCATGCTGGTATCAACAAACAAAAAGCTACAACTTCCGCCCCCAGTAGCCGTGGGAACTAGAGGTGCATAAATGGGATACAAGTCCTGGGTGCCAATTTAACAGGGGTGTCAGAATGGAGGCCCTCAAGAAACCTGCTCTTCAGAGCTTGCTGCAGCCAATATACAGGGAGACAGTCCCACAGCCACAACTATAGCACCCAGATGGTGGTGAGCCTGTGCTGCAGCAGGTAAGACCCTATCGCATACCCTCTGGTGCTCCAGCACAACACTCCACTCTGCCCTTATATTCCTTTCTACCCAGGATTCCAAACCCAGGTAAGTATTTGTATGGGCCAAAATGTCTCAAATGATCAGTGGTATTAAAATAATAGTAGAATGAGAGGGAATGAAGAGTAGGAATAATAAAACTTTAAGCAAGTATAAATACATTAACAGTGACCTATGTATGCTACACATCCATAGGATGATCTTAGGCAGTTCCTACATCCCGCACGTACATATTACATTCAGCCAGGACATCAAATTACATTCAGCCCAAATTCCCACTGATTCCCATTGTCCTGTTTTTCTTACCAGAGTGTGATTGATTTTGCTGCTAGCTCAACCTTGCTATTTACTGCTAGCTCATAGCAATAGAGGTGTTAGCCATCTGGGGGATTAGATGTGACCAACAAGCCATTCTTGGGGAAGATTCTCCATCTGGTCACATGTTAGTGATTTTTTTTTTCAATGACTAGGAAAAATTGGACTTGTTCCTTGAATGAACAGAAAGGTTTCTCAAGTTCTTCCTCCTCCTGCTGAGTTATCCTGGGAGCAGCAACAACAAGATTCAGACAGGGGCAGAAACTATGCAAGGACAGTACAGTATGTCACAAACACAAGTGATCTGGTAGAAGTCCTAGTGCAGTAGAAAAGAACAATTCATAATCAAGTCAAAGTTGCTTTCTACACTTGCCCAACATGACCAGCCAGCAGTTTTCAAATGGGAACATCGTTAGGGAAAATTAAGAGCAATAGCAGTGATGGTGAAGCATGCAACAATAATTTACATAGAGATTAAGTGCCAAGAGGAAAAGAAACAAATAAAGCTATAACCCGATGAAGGAAAATGCCAGGAAATAAATGGACCAAAACAAAGAAAATGCCATGTTATAAAATGTACCCAAAAGCCTAGGGAACAAAACGTGCGCACACAATACAAAAACAAAAAAGCACAAGGGTTTTTATTTCTGATAGACCTTAATGAGATGTTGATGGCATAGAAATTACCTGCTGCTATTCAAGACAAAAGCAAAACTGAAAAACACAAAAACAATTAGGAAATAGATCTGGCTATATCAGATTTAATAAAGAGAAATACAATTTAGGGAAGCATAATTAATCATCAGTTGCCTAAAACCCATCCATTCTTGAGCAGCTATATGCCAGTATTTTCTTTTTAAAGTACAATTTAATCCATATTGTAATCCACATAAATTCCTAAAATTCTCCTTGTCACCTCTTTCCAGGCTGCCCAGCATATACTGAATTTTTACAAACTGACCTTGTACATAAATTTAAGAATAATTTTGTTCTTTTATCCCCTCCTGGGTAGATTTGCTCTTACAGTTCCATTCTTGCTTTAAGGTTTTTGATCTGCATTTCAACTTTGCCTTGCTTTTCTCTCACTGTAGTTATACTGTTTTTCTAAGTCATTTCAGAGAGTTTTTTAAAGCCCTTTATGCAAATTTAGTTTAAGGTTTGTGACAGTTGGAGAATGAGATTTGAAAGCTGAGGCTGGGGCCTCAGGAAGGGCTTATAGGTCTTTGAAAGTTAGTGAGAGTCATTGATTGCTATGAAAATTTAAAACATGCTGATTATGGCATGGTATTCCAAGCATGAAAGGGTGTGAATGTGCATATTAGTCTAGGGCTGAGTGCTTAAACAATTCACACAGAACTAGGGCAAATTAGAGCTCAAGTTGATTTTAACAGTTATACCAGAATTAAAGACATCTGTAACCCTTTAGAAATTAGTATCCACTATATCACACTGATTCCCTGAAGCATTCTACATGAATATATCTATAGCAATATAGGAGCTACCATATTGGAACATACCTTGAAACATCTGGCCCAGTACCCTGCCTCCAGTAATAACAACCTGGAATGAAATCTTGTCTTGAGTGAACGCTATGCAAAACTTTTACTGATTTGGTAGGCCAGGATTCAACTCCTGGTCTGGAAAAAGCAGAAAGTTGTTCATAGAGTAATTATGGGCATGACTTTCCTTTTTCTACCCCTTCCCAATTAGCTATTAGGTGATAACAGTATCTTTATATCTGCTAGCAGTAAGGAAATACCTTTTTGTTTGTTTGTTTAATTCCAGCTAGAAGTTTGGCACAGGAATTTATGGTAGTGAGGTATTACTGATAGCGTGTCGAACAGAAACTATTTTTGTCTTTTGTGTTCCTTCCTAAACCATTTAGATTCTCTTGGATAGTCTTTCTACCACACCTCAGATCAATGTACAGGAATAAGGAATTGTCAGGGATTCTTCAGTAGATTCTCCCATTGTTCTCTTGAATTCTGTTCCCTCATGCATCCAGCTGTGCTTTCTTGCATGGGCAACTGGTGCCTCCTAATACTGAAGGGACTGATAGCTGACCGGGAGGCCAGGGACGAAGGGAGAAAAATATTGGGGAGGGGCTGAGCATGAGCATGTGCCCCCTCCACAAGAAAGTCTGCAGGGAAAGGAGTGTGGAAAGGGCCATGGGCGGAGGGAACAAGGCAGGGGCTGGCACTGGGTAGGGCTCAGGCTTGCGGCTGGGGTCCACTGCACCTGTGCAGCTGCCCTTTCCTCCATGCCAGGGGTCATTGCCCAGCACCAGCATCCACCACCCCCCAGCCCTGCACTGACCCTGGCTGCCTCCCCACACAGGCCCCGGTCTATCTCTAACCCCACACTACCAGGCGGGGCAAAGCTGGAGCAGGGCCAGCCTCAGCTGCACTGCCAGGCTGGAGGAGATGGAGCCCACAGGGTCCCCGCCCCGCCTAAGCCATCCCCAGTGGCTCCTGCAGAGTCATGATGCCGGGGAGCCAAGGGGAACATATGTCGCCCCTGATCTTTGCACAGGGCAAGGGCGGGCTGCAGCTGCCAGGTGAGCTGGACTCTGCCTGCTTCGTGCCTCCACACCTCATTACAGCCTTTGAAAGCGGCACGGTGCAATCAATGTGTGTCCCGTCATTGGGCAAGCCAGGCAGCGAGGCTTATGGCATTCTGGCGCACTGCTTTCAAAGGCTGCAGCGAGGTATGGAGGTGCGGAGCAGGCAGAGCCCAGCTCACCTCACAGCTTCAGCCCGCCCTTGCCCCTTGCAAAGATCAGGGGGACCATGTGTCCCCCTTGGCTCCCCAGTGCCACAACTCTGCAGGAGCTACCAGGCTCCACTTTTCCCACAACCCAGCCCAGCCAGGGCTCCATTCACCGTGAACGGGGCCCTGACTGAGCCAGGTCATTGAGCAGTCAGAGTCCAGTGGCTTGTCCAGGGCCATGGCGCTGGGGAGCCAAGGGGTTGGGGCAGCACGCCACCCCTCCCCCGGCTCCCCTGCAGTGCACGCAGTGGTGGGAGCCACCAGACTCCAATTGCCCCATGACCTGGCCAAGCCCAGCTGGGGCCCCATGGTGAATGGAGCCCTTACTGAGCTGGATCATGGTACAATCTCCACAGTGCAGCAGGGAACAGGGCAGGAGCAGGGGTGAATGATTCATCCCTGTCCCTACCCAGCTCCCTCCTGCACTGTGGGGGTCTTGATCTCCCCCTCCCCCACAAGAAGAAACCCTACCTACCTGCCTATGCATGCAGTGCTGGTTCAGCTGCAAGCCCAGCATGCTTCTCCCCCTGCTGCAGCAGCCTGTGGCCGGGCTGCCCAGTAGGAAACTCGGAAGTGCTGCTGGCACTTCTCTCAGGAGGGGCATAGCCAATCTTAGGGGTGCACGTGCACCCATGTGCACCCCCTATGTGTCGCCAATGCTTTCTTGATCTTTAGGACACATCCTAGGCATTTTCCCATACATTTGTTTATTATCTGCCAAAAAATGTTACATTTCCAAACAGTATAGTTTTCTAAAATCCCCTAGCTACCTTATGTAGTCTCTTAAGGAGAATATATTGATATTTTAGCTCTTGGTTATTCCCTTGTTATGTTTATTCCAGTGGGGTTTTATTTCAGAAAAGAAAGTTGATTTGGTGTAAGACTTGGAAGTCCCAGAATCAATTTTCCTCTGTGCTACAGTTCTGTGCACTGATGGACAAGTCACTTAGGCCCAGATTCTCAAAGATATTACCCTATTTACTCAAATCCAGGATGAGCTCCTCCCCCAATTTAACATGGTGGGGGGGGGGGAATGGCAACACTACTGCATTTGGATTTGAGTACAAGGTGAGGGCAGATGGTTTCTGTGGCTGACCCAGACTTAGTTAGAGCCGCAGCAGCTGCCTGCCAAACCCCATCACCATGCTTACAGCCTCTGCCCCCACAACTGCCTCTCTTGCCACTGTCTTTCCTGTCCTCCCTCCAGCACTACTTACCCTCTATGGCTCCGGCTCTGCTCTGGCCCTGGGCACAGAGTCTGTGGACCTCCAGCCCCAGCTCGACTCTGGAGTAGTCTGTGGGGCAAGAGCAGAGGTGGTTGGGAGGAACAGGCACCTGGGATGGCGGGGGTAGACACAGTGAGGGCAGGCAGAAAGTGGGGCAAGTGCTAGGGGGCAGGCACCACAGGTAGGGCAGGGGCCAGGGCATGCAGGCACAGTGGGGAGGGGGCAGCGGAGGGGGAAATTAGTAGCGGGACAGGCGGCAAGGCACAGGGGTCAGGCCACTTGACTCCGCCACTGCTTGTCCCACCCTGACTGCCCCCCTGCCTCTGCTTTCATCACTGCAATGGTGGGAGTGATGAATTAAAGATGACCATCGAATAGTTCAATTCTATATGTGGAAACTATAACAAGTTTATAAATATAAATTTCCCATGTATATAATCCAATTATTGGGGGATTGTCTTGAATTTCAAGTTATCTTGAATTCAGGTAAGTACTGTAAATATCTTACTCCTATTGAAATCAGTCATTGTTAGGTGCCTTAGTCTCCCTTGTTCTCTCTGTCACTGCATAACCAAATCACAGGGTGTTGTGATGATAAATATATCAGACTGTTAAACATTTAAATATTACAGTAATAGTCACCACATAAATAGAGTTTTGGGACATGAGAGAAGAATCTATCTATTTACTATTTAGAATAAAATCTTTCCGTATTAGTAGCAGGTAACTTTTCTTCAGAATGGCAAAGTATTATTCCATTTTATAATTTCTAAAGCTCATAAACTTTAAGCCTCTTTTAACATGAAAATAAATTGATCTACAAATGCTCCCATCCAGAACAGCATCATTTCAGGATGACACTACTATGTGCTGGAGTCAAAAATAGGACTTTTCCCTCTACCTCTGTTTTTGTCCTGTTAATCCCTCTGTAAACATGGTACAAGAAGCATTGAGCTTTCCTCTTTTTTCCCTTAAACTTTGTAGAACAGGCCTCTGTTTAGGACCAGTCTTACAAGTTCCTGAATTTCCCTTCATTATCTTTAATGTTACTGGCACTTGGTATTGGGTACCTTACAAGAAGTGCTCAGTAGCTGAGCCGGTTAAAAAAAAAAAAGACAGAAATGAAGTAAATTCTACTAATATTTTCAAGAAGAATATATTCCATTTTCCAGCCAGTTCTATTAGTACATTGTGGTATTTTCATGTATAGAAAAATTAGAGAAAATATTTTTTCTTACATTTCATTTCTATCTGGATGAAATCGAATGTTTGGTCCTCTGAAACAAACCTTGATAACAAGATTATAGAAAACCTGAAGTTAATTTAAAAAATAACATAGTTGCTCCTAATTCAGAACTCTGGCCATCATTACTGTTACAAAATATCAGGAAATCGATTATCATTAGTGGAATATTCTTAGTGCTGACAATACAAATGATAGAACATTCTAAATTATCCCTCTGAAACAAAACCAATGAAAGGCAAAACTCACTTATCTTTTATAGTGATTAGTTGATTTTATCTTACTAAAGTCAATATTATCACTGTAGTCATAGGGCTGCTTTGAAATGTCTTTTGCTCTTCACAGTCTAAATCTGTTTATTAAGTTGAATGTCGTTGAACAGGGTGCTGACATTTGGCTGCTCTCACACAGCCTTTAACAGCTCCAGGGCACATGTTTTTGAAAGCAATGTTATAAGACTGTGTGTGTCTTCCCTGCTTTTGCTGGTATGCATCCCTTCCGTATAGCTGAAGCAGGACTGTCAGAACAGCACATCTTTATTTAGACAGACTATTGTTGGTTGCTGAAAAGATCTTCTTGGAGTTTTTTCAACTAGAGCATGTTGCCAATGGTTAAGGTTTCAAAACTTCATAAATAACTGCCTGGTCAGACTGATCCAGCTGGCAAACTTAAAACTTTAAAGATTTTTCATGGAAAGTATCAGCAGGACTGGAACGAGCCAATAATTTTCTCTGTTTATGAAATCTTCATTACAGAGGATTTGAAACCTTGTTATAAGGTGCATGATTGTGACTTTATACTTGCTGCCTTGTTCCTACACTTCTAACAGTAATGATACTGTGAAAAATAGAGCAGCAGTGAGAGGTTCTGGGATTAGAAATACTTCTTTCTCCACTGGGAATATGTAGATACAATTTCCTTCACATATGGGAAATGTACTTCATTCTGTAAATGTCTTTTTTATTTTTTAGCTCCTTTTTCTTAATTCCCTGGCATATAAAGTCTGGTGAATGTCACTGAAAATAACTATTAACTTACAATAAACACAAACTACAGGAACGTGTTGTGTAGAACACTGGAAGCAGTAGGTCATTCAGTAATGAGAGACTGCCGAGGGAAGGAGAAGTTAACTCAAAACATTTTATGTGTTTGTCAGATTTAATTTGAGATGCAGAAACACTTGTCACAAATGGTCAAGACACGTTGAAAGGCGCTGCAGTGAATAATAAGGCTATCATGCTACAATCATATCATAACACCTAAATAATCGTGGTAGCTGTTATTTTAAAGCCCATCAACATTACTTGTATAGCTCTGAAGTGAAATTATGATGACTTGGATTTATTACTGGTTTAGGTAAATTGGGACCAAGATCAATTACCTGTCATTTTTATTGTTGTTCTACTTTTTTCTGATATATGCTTATTTTCATCTCACTAGCAAACCTAGGACAGGCAGTAGCCCACTGTCAACAGCATTTTTGGAAAAGCACTGCTGAATGACAGCACCATTTAAGAGTTGTTAGTAAATATTGTTAAAATCAGAAACAAGATATTTTCTTTACTATATAGCTCCTACAGATCTCCACAAGAGAATATTTTTAAAGCAAATATTTAGGTTCAGCTATAAGATCAGCATTCTGCCAGAGATAGGTCAGTTCCCTGCCATATATGACCAGATTCTGATACTCTCACTAATTCTAAATTACAGCTGATTCTGGAGCAGTCCTATTTAACTGAAATAGACTACTTGGCAAGTAGCATGTTACTCAGAGAGTGCATCTACACATACAGTTAGCGTGTAGCAATAAACTCCAGCACAATTAATGCTGGAGTTTATTGCTCCTGCGCACAGCTTTTACATGTGTGCCTGGGAGCATAACACATTAAGCCAGAGCAGAGCAGCCCTGGTGGACAGGTGGCCCAGGGGGTCAGCCTTCCAGTCCCAGGCTGCGCCCTCTTGGCTCAACTGTGGAGGGGCTGGCTGGGGCATGAGGGTGCTACAGTGTAGGGCTAGTCAGCAGGCAGCTGTAATACAGGTGCATGTGTAGCCAGTGATGCTTTATTGAAGGCCTAATTAATCTACTCCTCAGTAGAGTGCACATGTAGATGCACCCAGAGTGTAGGTACACTTGGGGCCTTTTTGAAAGGTAACATTTTAAAAGGGCTGTAGTTGGTATAGGTACGTTCTAATTGTTATATGTGAACACGCTGAGGATGATCAAGTGCAGCACACCAGCTCCAACTTTAATACTTTCATCCAGCTGCTGCCAATTCAAAAGCGTTCCAAGTGTCCACATGTGCACACCCTCCACATACAAAGACTGACCCACAGTGACTCATACCATGCAGAACAATATGAACCTCCTTCCATATTTTCCGTTCCTTTACTTTTCATACATAAATATGATCATTTGACCCATAACAGCTATTCTCCTTTTACATTTTCCATTATATCATGAATACCAATCTACTAACAATTAATGTATTGTTCTCTCATTTCTTTCATGATGATACCATTTCACCCTTTGATCTCAACACCTTCATCATACATGGCAATGTTAGTATGAGTCTGTTTGATATCTTAGCTATTGCTCATTGCAGAGGTCTGCACTGGATATCTATTTGGTTGCTCATTACTTTGGTACATGAGGCAACAGGCAGACAGAGAGAGACAGTGATAAAAAACCCTGACCAAATAATATCCTGTCTATTTTAGAGGATTCCACATCTCCTAGAGAAGTCTGGCTTCCTTCTGTGACGTGCTATATTAGCTGATGTGTGCTATATTGGTTTACTTCAATATTTTCCCTTCCAATATTTGCCTTCAACTGTGAAAGTTATTGATGCTGATTGGACCCAGAAACTCAATAAACAACTTCACTATCTCTAAAGCTACATCCACTTTGCCAGCCAGCAATTTGGAATGGTTTCAATTTAAAATAACTAGTTACAAAGAGACAGTACCAAGCAGGCATCCTGATTCAGCTATAGTAATAAATCATCATACAACCTGGCATTGATTAATTGGTCTTGGCCTAGAACATCTAAGAGCTTTGTGAGAAACCTGGCTAGAGTCTGACTAAAATATTAACAGCAGGCACTCTGGGATACATTTTAAACTTCTGGATGGAGGTGGATACATAAACAATATGCCTTGTGGGCATATTTCCAAAGAAATCTATTGAAATTTTAGATTTGTCTTCAATCACTTTTACTACAGTTTTCTTTCAACTCAATTCTTATCTCATGCTTCCAAATGCATATTAGAAAGGTGGGCCTGGGATGATAATCAAGCTCACCTGTTCAAAGTGATATGAAAAAGACTCTAGATGTGTTGTAATTCAGTATGCGAACCAGGTCGTCGAACTCTGTTGAGAGTGACCTGGCCTTCTAGTGGTAATAGTAACTGAAATTGCTCCTAATCAGGCTCCAAGGTTGAGTGGCTGTCACATATGGCAAATCTCTACAGAGACTTTGTTGTTGATTCTGACAATAGGTTGAGAATTAATGGGCTTTTAATTTTAAGACAGATCTCTCCTGAATGCTCTGCCTTCCTTCTCGCTTCCTTTTGTTTACCCAGACTCACCTGCTCCTTTTCCAAATGGCTGCATCTCCACTCTTTCTCTCTACCTCCAAAATGAGCCACTGGAGCACTTCTCCACAGTGTTGTATGCTGTAATTATATGGTGTTAAACAGATTTTTCCAAGACCCTGTCAGGTTAAATGTGGAGAAAATTGTCTACATATTTAATCCTACTCTTTCATTGTCTAGAAAATGCCATTACCTTTGCAAACTATAGGAATATGTTTAATTAATTCCTATCAATAAATGGCACTTTCTATTTTTTGCTGTTTCTATTCCCTGCTAATCTTTTCCTTTGCACTTTTCCTAGAACCCTTTTTCCTCACACACCTTCCAGTTTTTTACTCGGCTATGTCTGATTTCCTTTTCTCCATTTTTCCTCCAGAGGATTGTATTGTCTGCTTCACCTCTTACCTTGATTGTATCTACCAAATAGATTCACCTCTAGCCTCAGGATTTCTCTCTCTTTCTCCTATACTATATTTTTTTTCCTCTCTAGATTTCCAAACCTCAGCTTTTCCTTCCCTTTCTTCTGTTTCTTTATTCTATTCCAAGACTTAATGGTCTTAAGCTGATGGAGAATAAGTTTAGTTTGGAGATCAGAAGGCAATATTTTACAGTTAGGGTGGCCAAATTCTGGAACCAAATTCCCAGGGAGGTGGTCCTCGCCCCTACCTTGGGCATATTCAAGAGGAGGTTGGATGATCACCTGTCTGGGGTCTTGTGGACCCAGCATTCATTCCTGATCTGTTCAGGTCCCTCCTGACCCTAGCTACTACGAAACTATGAAACTTCTCCATGCTCCTCTGCCTGGCTAATATTAGGTTACTAGTACAGAATTCATTATAATTGAATTCTAAATCATTATAAATGATAATGAAATATAATTCAAATATAAGACTGGCTACATCTCTGCACAGGTATAACATGAACTTGAGATGATCCAAAAAGACACATTATGTGACTTAATTGGGATATTTGCCTAAGTCCAAAAAAGCAATACAGAAAATCCTTTCTTACTAAACCTATTAGGTATCTAATTTAACTCAGCACACACACACACCTGCATTCTGAGCAAAATGTTCCCTACATACCTCAGCTTGGTTTCTATGCATGCATGACATCCCTCCCTCCCCCGCCAGTTTGAACATCTATGAAGCAGAGTATGAAGCGCAGTGGCCATGATCATTTGAGCATTTTAAAATGTTTTTTCGACATACCGCGAGGGGGGGTGAGGCCTGCACGCTCAGCAGTGAACCCAGAAATGGACCAGAAGTACTTCTGGTCCACTTTCAGGTCTGCTGCTGAGCATGCTGGGAGACCCCCCTGCACCTCCCCGGTTTAGCGATCGGGCATGGGGAGACCCCAAGTGCACCCCCAGACCCAGGAGGTACCAGTTGCTGAGCTGGGGGGATGCAAGGGGGCTCTCCCATGTGTTCCCCAGTGGACCTGAAAGTGGACTGGAAGTGCTTCAGGTCCACTTCTGGGTCTGCTGCTGAGCGCACTGGGAACCCCCCATGCCTCTGTGGCATGCTCAATCTGCCTCAGCATCGCAACATTCATGAGCCGCCTGGTACCTTGAGGTATGTAGACAAAACATTTAAAGCTGTGTCTATGTCCAAATCATCAAATCTTGTCAAATCTCTCCAAATCAATTCAGACAGTTCCAATTCAATTTGGAGATATTAAAGGGTCTCTTGATTTGATTTGGATTTGGAGATTTGGCTACCAAATTGGGTCGAATCTCTGCCAAATCAAATCAGTGACCAAAGCTTTGCACAGCCCTAATAAACAGATCATAGAAAGATATCAGAGAGACATAAGTAAGTCTTGCGAAGAACATTTTCTTGTTACTAAAAGCTGAACTTTAAAAAAAAATCAAACTTACGACTAGCTGTGTACTGTGAATTAAGCATAGAATATTTGAATATATATACATATAATATAATTGCATTTTGGCTTAATCATGCAAAGTGTCCTTTGAGGTTTGGGGAAGCTGACAATGTCGATACTGACTATGTAAATGAGATTACATGACTGTTCTAATGCCTGTATTAAGCTTTTTAAATATGCCAGGCATGATCTAGTATGTTCTAGAAGCATGAACGGGCTTACACCAATATGACTAATGTAATAAACACATTTTCCCTTCCTTTCAAATACCCAGACTTCAAACTACTTGCTAAACATTATACTTTGCTCTTGCCGATAGATTTCCATTATTACTTCCAATTACTGTTAGCATATCTCCATATGTTGTTCTGCTTTTGATCCAGGATTTATCTCCATTCCTCTTCCTCAAAGATTTCTCTACCTTTCAGCCTATTTCCAAATCATGAAGGATGCCCCATCAGAATTGTGGCTTCCAGTTACACACTTGATTCATTCTGCCAGGTCATTTTCTAGTCTGCCAGGAATTTCAGGACAGTTTATGGAAAAATCCCCCTTATCATAGAAATCTCCCAATCTGATGCCTGCTTATTTTCCTGCTTCCTGAAGCAGCCACAGATATCCAATTCAGCCTATTTCCAAATCATGAAGGATGCCCCATCAGAATTGTGGCTTCCAGTTACACACTTGATTCATTCTGCCAGGTCATTTTCTAGTCTGCCAGGAATTTCAGGACAGTTTATGGAAAAATCCCCCTTATCATAGAAATCTCCCAATCTGATGCCTGCTTATTTTCCTGCTTCCTGAAGCAGCCACAGATATCCAATCAGAGTGGTGGGGGGGGGGGGGGGGG
>NW_005843312.1:73572-96172 GCF_000455745.1 Alligator sinensis | reverse complement strand
GAGTTGTGTGAGGAGCTGTAGTTCACCCTTGAAGAAGCAGGTCCTAGGGAGCTTTGCTTAGCTTCTCCTGTGTGCCTACATGCCTAGAAAAATGCCAGAATGTGTGGGGACAAATTTTGGCTTTTCAAAGGTGACTGGTATGCTATGTTATGAAATCTAAGGAAGAGAAAGAAAAAAGATAATGGAATTTTTGGCTGGAAAGAGGTTGAAGAACGGAGAAAAAATAAGTATTGAAAGGGAAAACAGCCTGAAAGGGGAAAAACTGAATGGAGGGTGATCTGTTTCCATCTCGTTCTGTTTTCCTCCTCCTTCTCTGTCTCATCAGCTTGATTCATAGATTGTAAGGCTGGAAGGGACCTTAGAAGATCATTGGGTTCAGCTCTCTGCACCAAGCAGACTGTGAAAAAGTTTTTCCTAATGTTGAGCCTGAAATGGCCTTCCAGGAGTTTGTGGCCATTACTCCTGGTTTTCCCCTCAGGTACCCTGGTAATAGTTGCTCCCTGAGCCTTTGATGTACTCCCCTAGTGTAGCAGTTAGCTGCTACCAGGCCCCCTCTCAGCCTTCTTTTCTTTGGGCTGAAGAGTCGTAGATCCCTCAGCCTGACCCCTGCAGGACACCACTGCCCACTTTTTGCTAGCATGACACAGGTCCATTCACTACGACTCTCTGGGTCCTATCCTGCAACCGGTTTCTCACCCACCTGACTGTTTCGGGATTAAGCCCACGATCCTCCAATTTTCTCACGAGGACATTGTGGGATATTAGATCAAAGGCCTTTAGGAAGTCAAGGTATACAATGTCAACCTGCTCTCTTGTGTCCAGGTGGGAATGACTTGGTCATAGAAGGAGATGAGGTTGGTAAGGCAAGACCTGCCCATGATGAAGCCATGCTGGCTATTATTCAGAATCTTACCTGCTGCAGGCTTATTGGAGATAGACTACTTGATGAACTTTTACAGGATTTTCCCTAGGATGGAAGTTAGGCTGATTGGGTGGTAGTTACCTGGGTCCTCCCTTCTTGTGGGTGGGCACAATATTGACCCTCTTCCAGTCCTCAGGGACTTCTCCAGAGTGCCATGAGTCATGGAAGAGTTTCAACAGGGGTTCCACAATGACTTCAGCCAGCTCTTTCAGCACTCTTGGATGAAGATCATCCAGTCCCACTGACTTGCATATGTCTAATTTTTTTAATTGATTATACAGCAATTCTATGGCAAAACTGAGAAGGCAATTATTCCTACTGTGCTTAACCTGTACTTTGCCTGGCATTGTTTTCCCTTTGGTCTGGTGAAAGACTGAGGCGAAGTAGTCATTCAGGGTTCAGCTTTCTTCTGGGTGCCAGTAACCAGCTCTCCTGACCTATTGAGCAGTGGCCCCATACTCCCATTTGTTTTCCTCCTGTTCCCTATGTACTTAAAGAAGGACTTCTTCTTGTCTGTGACTCTCATTGCTAATCTAAGTTTGGTTGCCACTTTAGCCTGTCGTATCTGTTCCCTGAAAATGAGGGCTATCATGGAATAGTCCTCCTTGGGGCCTGCCCCAAGCTTCCGTTGTTTATAAGCCTCTTTCCTCTTTCTTAAGAGTACCGTGATTTCCCTGTTTAGCCAAGAGGGCTTCCCATATACCTACAGTTAGTTTTCTCCACCACCACCACCCCCCCCAACAACTTAACCCAGAGGGTTTTGAGTTGTTCATTTTTGGAGCCGATGCTGGCCTTCAAGGAGGTGTATTGCTCTTTCACACAGAGAGCAATGCCACCACCTTTCTTCCCCACCTGGTTTCTTCTATGCAGGGTGTAGCCCTCTATAGCTATGCTTTAGTCATGTTAGGAGTCCCACCAGGTCTCCATAATCCCTACTAGATCATAATGCCCACTGGAGAGTAGGAGGGCTAGCTCCTCCTGCTTTTTCCCCATGCTCCTGGCATTAGTATATAGGTGCCTGAGTCCTCCTACTGAGTCCCTTGTCTTCCTGTTCCACTCATGGAGAACTATTCCCGCAGCGTCCACAAAAGTGGCTCTCCCAGTGTCCCTATCTACAGGGCATACTTGTATGTTGGTCCCTGGACATGTTTGAATTTGTGTATCCCTGTCCCACAGCAATCTTAGTTTAAAGCCCTGTCCAGAAGATCGGCCTTCCTGGCCGTGAACAGGGACTTATCTTTCCTTGTGAGGTGAATGCCTTTCCTTCCCAGGAGTCCGTTCTCCTTGAAGAGTGTGCTAGGGTCAAGGAATCTGAAGCCTTCTTGGTGGCACCAGCTTTGGAGTCACTGGTTCTACCTGATGTTGCTTTCTGAATCTTGGCAGATATGCCTACTTAGTACAAAAAGGTAAAAGGTAACAGTATTGACACACCCATTTTCTTCACACAAAGATTGCTGTTTTTGCAAGCAGTGGAAAACATGGCATCCCACAGACAGGTTTTGGAGTTGTCTGGCACAGCTGTTAGGAACCCAAATGGTATTGCACGAGGAAAACTTTACAGGATCCATGTGCAATTCAATTAATCCACTAACAACATTATTTCTGTTTATAGAAATGTTACATTTTTTTTCAGTTCAGTGAGTGAAGTTGGTGTTTGGATGTTTTTATAGCTGATATTAGATGTGCCAATTCTAAAAAACAAATGTATTTAGTGCAAATTGGTTGGCAGGCATTTTGTACTTAATCTAATAAATGGTAAGTGGTGAAAGAATTTGTACTGTAGATGAGGATTAGCAAAGTATTAAGCAAAGGTAGATAGGGAAGTAGCCATCTATTATAACACAGCATCCCTTACCAATTTTAGTACACATACCATCAAACTGGAAGAATATATTTTTTCAGAATATGTGAGATGACATTTGGCATCCATACTTGATTAGTCTTGGGCCTCTCTTAACTGAATAAAGACAATGACACCAAATTATGTTTCTTGTTTGAGAGCAAGAATTAGAAGTGGCTCCAAAACTGATATAATTTAATAACACAATAGGAACTTTTACTAAAATTGTAAAGCAGTGCTACTCTGACCTTAATATTGTATTAATAAAATGCCAGACACTATTTAGTATAACAATTTTATACTGAACTGACGATTCATATGAATATTGAATGTGGTGAATAGGTTAATGTGCCTTGCTTGTTACAAAAACTTACATTCAGATGGATTAAGTAGAAAAATAAACACTGTTACGGAGCTTATCGCTGAGTTGTCAAGACTGGAACTAATGAAAGTGTGTTGAAAAGAATCCTCAAAAACTACTTTAGATTTATATTTTGTCAGTGAAAATCTCATAAAGGTAGATTTCATGAACCAATAAAGCAATTCAGTAGATGTGTGAATTACAGAATTGCCTATTAAACAAAAAAAAAAAATGCTGGAGCTATTTGTGACATTGTGTTTGGTGTCATTGTCTGATAAATTTGTTATAAAATGTAAAAGGATTAAAAACGATCATTACTTAGGCTAGGATTAGTAATAAATAAGCAAAAGCTTTTTGCTAAAGCCCTAGGTGAACAATGGCGCTTGAAAATGAAACACTGGCAAAATGCCCATCTCCTCTGGGAAAAGACCAAAAAGGCAGCAGTTTTTCTTTATGAGCAGTCAGACTATAGAATGCAAGCTTCTTCCTGATGCATTAAGAACATCTCAACAGGGTACACCAGTTGTATTTATTTATTTATTTTTGTGAAGCATACCTATTTAAGCAATAATTACATTCACAGAGAAAAATGCAGATATTGTGCTGTGTTTCAACCTGATTTTTGGAGGCAGGATGTTTCCTGCTATATTTTTTTTTTCCAAATGTCTGTTGCCACTCCAGATCATAGAAATGAAAAGAGTGAAATGTAATTACATATCTAAATGTAGCCCAGGTACACCCAGGGGTGTTCCCTGTCCGGGGTGGTCAGGTAAGAGTGTTGTGAGAGGGGCCTGTCACCTGAAAGCAGTTCCCTCTCTTCTCTATAGAGCCAGGCCAAAACAAAGTGCTTAACTATATACAAATTTATTGCTACACAAAAATAAATATGAATAAGGCACATTAAATATTTACAGTAGAATTAGTATGTGATACCATATACAATAACCTGCAATCAACATATTGCACCACTTTGAGGGACTGCAAAATATAAACCTGGTGATTTACAGTGTAGGCAATAATTAACCCCCCCCTGCACAGAATGAACATTAACACTCTGGAACAGGTAAGTCAAGTCATCAACACAATAAACACATATAAGCATCAACTTAGATAAACCCAGGTAAGTTGAGGTAGCAATGCAATATTCCGATAATAGGCAGTAAACATATATAGATAATGAAGACAGGTAAACCCATATAAACACCCTTAACATCTACAGTAAAAAGCAATCATCAATTACAAAATATGGGGGTGCACTCAGCACCCCATAGGGTGTTCCCTGGAGCCTCTCCTCTTTAGGGTCCCAGGATGTGGACATGCCCCCTGCACAAGGGAGGAGGGTGAAGGCTGAAGACTCTCCTCTCCCAAGCTCGCCTCCCCGGTAGGGCCCACTTCCCCAGCAACTCTCACTCCTGCTCTGAAGCAGACATGGCTCATCCTCTGGTGACCAGTCCTACAAGGGCCTCTATCCAATGGAGCCTCCAGCTCCTCTCAGTGGCCTAGTGCCCCGCATTGGGCACCCAGGGCGCTCCTATGGGCTCCAAGCCCTTACTGGCTCCAGTTCCCTGGCCTCATGCTGGGGGTCTTTCTCCTTCTCGGGCCCTGCTGTGGGCACTGGGGCTCTTTTAGTTTAATGTGGAGCCACACTGTGGGGCTCTGCTTATACAGCCTACAGCCAGGGCTAAGTTGAACAGCCTCAAGCTACTCTTGAGATCGACTCTCCTTGTGCCAGCCTGCACACCATATGGTGCCTGAGCAGCCTTGAGCTGCTCCCAGGCCCAGCTCTCCATGCGCTGACCTGAGCACTGTCTGGGGCCTGAGCATCCTCGAGCTGCTCCCAGGGCTGGCTCACTATGCACCAATCCATGCACCACCCACCCAGCTGCTTACCAGGTTCGTAGGCTCAAGCTGACTTGAACAACTCCCAAAACCTAAGTGCCATGTGTCAAGCCGCACACCATTGAGGCTCAGGTGGGGTCCCAAGGACGGTCTTCTCTGGAGCTCCTCGCACCTCACCGTCCCTTGCCACATCTCTCCCACTGTACTGAGCATGCTCTCCTATATGCTTCTGGGGTTCTGCCCCTGAAGTCTGGTAGACCTGCCATGCTGCAGTCCACAGTCTGGTCAGGAAGCTCATCTCCCCCTCCCTTTGGAAAAGGGGCAGTGCTCACTTTCCCCCGCTTGTTTCTGATTGGTGGATTGGCTCCACCAATCAGAATTGAGGATTTCGAGCCCCTGGGCACATTGGAGCTTGATCGGGTAAGTCTGTCACATAAAAACTGATTTTGTTTATGTTTTACATTTTTTAAATATATGTTACCAGAACTGGAAATATATACACCTCACACAAGCAGCAAAAAATTATTGTAGTAGGTATTTTGGTTCAAGATATTTGGACACCTCTATATAATCATCTATCTGTGGCAGTATGGTTTAGCGTAGTTAAAAATCACAACATTCAGGGTAGAGGACTTTCAAATAAATAGCATGTTTTTAGATAATACAAAGGGTCATAGTTATCTTCTTTTTTTTTTTGAAAAAGGATTTTATAAAAATGTTTGTTTGAATCCTTTACAAAATGACTTAAATAGCTATTGATTATATTCTTGCTTTACAAAAAAAATAGAATTACAAGTAGATGGCATAAGGACTTGCATAAAGAGGACCAATGAAGTATGTAAAGCTCTTATGTTTATATCAAAAAGTACATAGCTGTACCAGAAATTGGTAATACTTTCACTGAGAATTCACATCAAGACTATATAAAGCATGTGACCACTATTGTCTTCTCACGCTCATAGCAATTAAGATTAATCCTAGTGAACCCTTCTGCTTCTCCTGTAGCATTTGATGGAGGTGTTTGTTCAAAATTATGCAGCTTTCTTTAGCTTTTCTGTTCTGCGCTTACTCAAGGGATGCCACTAGGTCTACAACGAGTCATCTTCACAGACCAACAAGATGAAGACCAATATCAGTTCTCAAAAGAATGAAGTATTGATGCACAAGGTAGTCATGCATTATTAACCATGTTATAGTGTCAGAGCATGGAAGAGATCCTGTTAAAAAGCAAAGGCTGTGGAACAGAATCAGTGGGATACCATAATCAGTATGTGGGGAAATTAATGTATAAGTGAATGGATTTCCAGATGGTGATGAAAAAAAGATGACCACCAATGGAGACCCTTCACAAGTACATGGAGGGGAGTCTAAAGCCTTTCAGTCTTAGCCTGGTGAAGTGTTTGGTCACAAAGGTATTTTCAACCAAACAAGGAGTTGAAGGAAAAGGAGGCAAAATTTCAGGATAAGTGTTAGGGAAACATTTTATGTGCAATAAACCATGGTAAATCCCCAACCCAATGAGACACATGCTACAATAGAGATGATATATTTGCATAAAGTGATATAAACAGTATCTGGGAATCAGAGAATCACATCCACATACACAAATTTAAGTTCCTTTTATGCTCTTTAGAATGACACACACCAAGGAGCTGATTAAAACCACCCCTCTGTATACTTTAAGCAGTGTAACAATATTATTAAAGGTCACTGCAAAGTCTTACACTGGGTACATGAAGGCAGCACAATACTGTTGCAGCGCTGAATTATTAGGCACCTTTCTGCCTGTAGGAAGCCACATCAGGTGCCATGGAGGAGAGTAAGTTTCCTGAGCTTGGGGTCCACAAAAGGAATCCAGGGCACCCTCTACAATGACTGGGGAGATAATATTAATTTTTACTTCCTCTCTCTAAGGGGCTTCAGCATCTGCAAGGCAGTGCCCCTCTCAACTTGGAAGTTAGAACCCTGACACCACTCTTTGAATCAGGATTTCTATGCTAGCCCCCCCCCCCCCCGCTTTTTTTTTTTTTTTACAAGATGTGCCTTTACCACACAGCTCAATGCTTGGTGCTTTCATTTTTCATTTCCCTCCTCTGCCTGAGGAGGGGGTTTGAAGCCACCTCCCAAAAGAATGATCTGACCACTGGATTATGGAGCATGTTGGTAATCTCAGTTCCTCCTGCTGGAGCTCCACTTTGCAAAGAATAATTCTTTAAGATGGAGAAAGAGGGATACGAGCATATACGTATGAGTAGAAAAAAACCTCTAGGATGGGGAGGTGCTTCATCTGCTCCAATTAATTTTGAAATCTTTTATATTGTGCCATCATTGCAGCTGGAACTAGAAGTATTTCTCTCTCTGACATGAGTGCCCTAACTACTAGTCTATGCAATAATTTTCTTGCTTTGTATGACCCAATGAATATTTAAGTATAGCATTAAGAGCTTCAACACATACATAGTGTCTCTACCTATCAGCCAGAGAATTCACCAGGGATGTGGGAGATAATGTTAAAATCTCATCAAACAGAGGTATTCACATTTGATGAGAATATTCTAGTCATGGAGATAGTAAAGGGGAGGGGGAAGCAATGATAAATCACATCTAATTTTTGGACAGATTTTGTGTAAGGCCTAATCTGGAAAGCATCTCTGAGCATACAGTGCAGGCTAGCTGCACAAGCAGAGACCCTATGCATGGATAGGTGTGCACATGCTGCTGTGGTTATGCTGCTCCTGGTACTCTACTGAGCCGGATTAGAGTTAGCTCAGCTATCATGAGTGCTCTAATCATAATTCCCATTGCAGTGTAGGCATGTGTTTTGTCTGCTTCCTCAAAGGGGTAGAAAGGGGAAATACGTAGAAGCATGGACAAGTAATATTATGATTTATGTAATAAAGCTGCCCAAAGTTGGCCAATGAGTAGGTCAATGTAACTCTAGAAATATTAAACATGTATTAAGCATGTAAATGGGCTGAAGATTGTTTTTCAATTCATTCCAATTAAGTTGTATTTGTTTTTGCTTTAATCTTTAACTGAATAATACAGCCCTAAATCCCTGGCATATTAGTAAAGCTTCTATTTTATTTTTAACTGGAGAAAAATATGAGTTGTTTTAAATATGATGATGCATTTCACCATCTGCACCTCCCTTTTCAAAATTCTAGATCTGCCCATGCGCATGTGAGTAGTGATGGAGGGAATGGAATTTGTGGAGTTTGGGTCCTGCATAGATAAGACCATTATTATTTATACAAATGTGTGCAAGTGACCAGTGGCAATGTGTAGGGGGTGCACATGCACCCCCTGAGAGCACTTGTTGCACCCCCTGTCAGGCCGTGCTCCCTGTGTAGGTGATAGGCAGGGGGGCAGGTGGGAATGCCAGTTCCCCACCCTGTGAACGCTAGCCAGGGAGTGGGACCACCAGCAAAAGTGCTGCGCTGCTTCCAGAAGTGGCCGTGGGACTTCCAGAAGCAGTGCGGCCGCTCTTTAGTGAGTGAAATCGGCCACCAGCTCCCCCACCCCGGTCAGTGGAATCAGCCGTGGGGGATCCCCCTCATTGCTGACTGGTGATGGGGGGACTGTGTGTGTGTTCGGGGTTCTAGGTTTCTTTCAGTTACTATACCTACTCCTCCACCCCAGAAAAAAAAAATCATGTTTTTCTTTACCCAAGGACTCTAAAGGCTTGCAAGAGGAGAAAAATCTTTTCTAAAAGTGAAGAAGGAGGTGATAGTTTAATTTTTCAGTACTTAAATGAGACAGCACTGGTTATTAAGCCATGTAGTCATTTAATTTTAGAAAAAAATTAGTCTTTGAGAGACCAAAAACTGGCCATTGTTCCTGCTATGCTTATATTTTGTATTTCATACATTTGGTGTTAGGTGTTTTTTATGATGGCTGCTGTCTGCCTGTATACACACATGTGTAAACAGAGCAGATTTTTAAAATAGAAATCTAACTGTAATAGAGAGTTGAACTCTAGAAATAGAAATCTAGCACTGTAAAAAAAAAAAATGTTGAACTACTATTTCACAACCTGTCATTTAAATGATAGATGTTAAGTTGGAATTTTCCATACAAATTAGTTAGTGCTTAGATGAAGAGAGTGTTTAACTATTCAAATGAGATCTCAGTCTTGATCAGCGGTTTCAGCTTATATCTCCAGTGAAGCAGACAACTAGCATTCAACTGGAGCAGACAACTAGAACTCCACAAAACCATCAACTGTATTCATTTAGTGCCATCTCTGTAGATCAGATGATGCTTGAACAGCACTGATCTGTAGCTATCAGCTGGAAACAGCCATGAATGTTGATATCTTTGGGGGGAAAGCTGAGATAGTTGGTGGTATTCTGAGATCTCTGGAATGCATTGCAGAAATTAAACAAACACAGAAATGTGAAATATTTCCTTTCTTTTAGAGAAAGCACATGGCTGTTTCATGTACAAAGACAAGTATGTTTTATATTATAGAAGAAACTGGTTATGACTCCAATATTTAAATTTCCTTAATGCTTTCCATGATAAAGGTTTATTCTGAATATTTTTATGAGGTTCTAATACTTTTCATTGTATTAGATGGAAAGTCTTTGAAATTAGGCAGGAAGATAGCCCTTGGATAGGAAACTGGCCCATTTTTATCTGATGACATTCTCTTCAGCTTTAGCTGAGGCATAAATGGATAATAATCCCCATTTTTGTTTCTCTTATTTATGTTCTTCAGGAAAAATGGTGGTAGAATGCCAAACAACTGAATATGAACAGTAGGGCTCTGTGAAACGGCACCATTCCATTTTGACTTGCATTTCAATGGAACAGCGTTTCATTTTGAATTTCAATTTGAAACTGCTGTTCCATTTTGTTTCATTGAAACAGTAACACTGTTTCGATGCTGTTTTGATGTTTCACCTACAGGCTATAATGGGGAAGCTTGAAACAGTCTCTCTCATCTCATCCAGCAGGCAAATCGGGGGCCTGCAACCCCAGGAGATCCATGGGGGCTGTCCCAGTTCTCCTGGGGTTGCAGGCTACCAATCTGCCTGCCAGCACCCAGCTTCTCTCATCCGGCAGGCAAATTGGGGCCACAACCCTGGGAGGGCTGTGGGGGCTGTGTGATTGGACTCGGTTCCATTCCCCAGCCCCATCGAGCTGGGGAAGGGAACTAAGAGCTTGATGGCTCAGCTCCCCTCCCCAGCACTGCGATCAATTGGGCTGGGGAAGGGAACTGAACCCAATCACTCAGTTCCCTTCCCCAGTGCTGCAATTGATCGGGCTGGGGAAAGGAACTCAGAAACTTTTGAAATGTTTTGACTGCACTCATTTTGTTTCAAGGCTGTTTTGAAGCCCTTCATTTTGTTTTGATTTTGCTGTTTCAAGATTGAAATGAGTCAAAACAGTGTTGAAATGAAACAGCTGGCAAAATTTCACAGAGCCCTAATGAACAGTCTAAAGAGCCAGATTGCTATTGCCACCAAAGTAGGAGCACAAGTGCTTGTGTAGAGAATACTGGGAACTCTTGGGAGGGTCCAGCACAAGTGTAACTGGTACAATTTATAGCCTGGACAGCAGACTCAAACCCTGACAAGGTTTGCACCCTGGGGTGCCAGAATGGAAGAAGGGGGGCTCCAGGAAGACCTGGTCACAAGGAAAGCAGGTGTTGCTGCCAACAGCCAAGTTAATGCTGTTGGCTGCCTATACACATGCTTGGGGAGGAGGGGGCATTTGAATTAGAATGGTTCCTGGACAGCCGCGCTAATTAAAATGGCTCACCGTTTCATAGTTGGTAGGGTTGGAAGGGACCTGAGCAGATCATCAAGTCTGACCCCATGACATGGCAGGAAAAAGTACTGGGGTCAAACGACCCCAGCAAGGTGTTCATCTAACCTCCTCTTAAAGACCCCCAGGGTAGAAGCCAGCACCACTTTGTTTGGAAGTTGGTTCCGTTACATGTATTAAGTGCCTGTGTGTTTAAAAATGGCCATGGGATGCTTTATCTAAATCTCATTTGATAAGATTTAGCTAACGTGCTCTATGGCCATTTTAAAATGTGTGCAGAGGCTTAATACACATGACAGTGAGGTGATGGTGGAGTGTTTTCATTAGAATGACAGTGACAGAAGAGGTCCCTTGTCACAGGATGAGAAAGCCAGTTGCTCAGTGACAGTAAGGTATCTGGCTGGTTCTCTTGCCTTTCCAATTCCCCAATCAGCAACTGGAAAATTGCTATCCTAGTAGTTCTTAGAGTGTGATCTGTTGAGAGCCATGTGATAGGGAAGAATAAGTGTCTACCCCAGTAGCATAATTAGGATGCGAGACTGGGCATGACCCTTGGGCACTGGAGAACAGAGGCAGAGAGGCTCAAGGTTCCAGCTGCATGAGCAGAGTCCACCTCTTGCCCCTCCCTGTGGGTACTGCTGGAAGGAGTGATATCACCATGTTGCCACCAAGAGCTAAGTTTACCCTTCCCTGGCCCTGTAAGCCACTGTGGAATTTAGGGTTTTGGACCTTTGATAACCATATAAAACTAAAGTTGTTGCAGGGGCCAAGCAGGCTGCCTATACACATGCTCATTTGCATTCTAATTAGAATGGGTCAGAGCAGACTCGAGGAATAGAAGATGGTCACCTCCAGAGCCAGACATGGTGCTGCTGCGACAATTTTCCCAGTGCAGCTGGGGAACAGATATGAGGCACTGGCAGCACTGGAAGAGAGTGCAATGGAGAAAGCCACAGCCACCACCATGAAGGCCAGGCAGCTGAAGGAAGAAATGCTGAGTCATCATGGTTGGTGAATCCCTCCTGAGAGGAACCGAGGGGCCCATCTGTTGCCCTGATCCCACAGCACAGGAGGTATGCTGCCTACCTGGAGCCCAGATCTGGGACTTCACTGCAAGGATTCCCAACCTCATTCAGCCCTCCAATTACTATCCCATGGCCCTCATCTATGTGGGCACAAATGATGCTGCCAGGAATAGTCTGAACCATATCATGAGTGACTACAGGGCTCTGGGACCAAGTTTAGGAAGACAGGGGCACAGGTGGTCTTCTCATCAATCCTCCTGGTCAGCTGTCATGGTCAGCATCACAATGCCTGCATCAGAAAAGTCAACCTGTGGCTCCGGAGTTGGTGTCATCAAGTGGATTTTGGCTTCCTCAACCACAACCCGCACTTCCACGAAAGGAGCACCCTGGGACAGGATGGTCTTTGACTCTGTTCAAAAGGTAAGAGTCTGTTCTCTTACCGATTGGCTGATCTCCTACACAGGGCTTTAAACTAGGTTTGTTGGGGGATGGGGATGCAGATGATAGTGAGAACCTAGGATCAACAAACCACAAGCCATTCACTGGAACAGCCCATGTAAGTACTAAGGGGCCCAATGAGCATCAGGACAAGGGGGCACCAAGGGCACCCATCGGTGGGCTCAAACATCTCTATACAAATGCTAGGAGCATGGGGAACAAGCAGGAGGAACTCACACTCCTGTTTGCAAACAAAAACTTTGATCTAGTTGGGCTAACTGAAACTTGGTGGGACCCTACCCATGATTGGGCAGTAAACATTGAGGGCTATAGACTATACAGATGAGATAGAGTAGGGAGGAAAGGGGGATGTGTGGCTCTCTACATGAAGAAGCAATATACATCTTCCATAATCAAGATGGGATCAGAGGAGGGGCAAATTGAGGTATTGTGGGTCAAAATGCAAGAGGGTTGGGGGGAAAGGGATTTGGTAGTGGGCGTCTACTACAGACTGCCACATCAGGAGGAGGAGTTGGATATGGAATTCTCCAGATAGCTCTCAAAGGCCATACGGTCAAGGGACATGGGTGTCATGGGTAAATTAAACTACCCGGATATCTGCTGGGAGGAAGAGTCAGCTACATCCATCCGTTCACATAGGTTCTTGACCTGCATACAGGACTTCCACCTAACACAGGAGGTATACAGTCCCACTAGGGTAAACGCCTTACTGGACTTGGTCCTGGCTACAGGGGATGATTTGGTGGGAGATCTACTGATACAAGGTAACCTAGGGGACAGTGACCATCACTTGATTGAATTCACTATCTGGCGTAGGGTGGGATAAATAACCAGTAGGGCAGAAGTGCTAGACTTCAGAAAGGCTAACTTCAATATGCTCAGGAGATTAGTTAGTGAGGCACTGAAGAACAAGAGCATTGGTGAGTTGGGACTCCAGGAAGGGTGGTTGTTCCTAAAGGGAGCAGTCCTAAGGGCGCAGGAGGAGACAATCCCCTTGCACAGAAAAGCGGGCAAAGGAGCCAAAACCCTCTTGGCTGAACAGGAAAATTCAGGAAAGCCTTGGGGCAAAAAAAGAGCCATATAGGATGTGGAAGCAGGGGGTAGCTACCAAGGCAGAGTATACCTACATGGCCTACACTTGCAGAGAAGCAGTCAAAAAGGCCAAAGCAGAAATGGAACTTAGGCTGGCAACAAAAATTAAAGATAACAAAAAGTCCTTCTTCAGATATATAGGGAGCAAAAAGAAGGTGCAGGGTAAAATAGGCCTCTTATAAGACAAACAGTGGCAATTAGTGATGATTAGCGGGGACAAAGCTGAGCTCTTCAATGAGTTTTTTGCCTCTGTATTCCTGAACTCGGATCAATAGGTATCTCCCAAATCGGGTCATAGACAGGCATAAAGGGGGAACCAGCCCACCAACTGTTAGCACCGACTTAGTGAAGAGACACTTGGAGGGGCTGGATGTGTTTAAGTCAGCAGGCCCGGATGATCTTCATCCAAGGGTGCTGAAGGAATTGGCTGGTGTCGTAGCGGAGCCTTTGGCACAGCAGTTCGAGAACTCTTGTTGCTCAGGTGAGGTTCCAGAGGACTGGAAAAGGGCCAAAGTGGTCCCTATTTTTAAGAAGGGGAGGAAGGCGGATCTGGGTAACTATAGACTGGTTAGTTTCGATCCATTTCATAACTGGGTGACTTCCATTAGGGATATTCCTTTGTAATGAAAATCCCAGTTTGGCCATATTATACATTTTCAAAAAAGCCACATTTAGCACATGCTCAACAGAGATTTCTTAGAGTTTGGCAGCTAACGTATCTGAAGATTCTGCCCTCACTGTGTGCTCTACCCTTGTATAGATCTTAATGCTCTACACATACCACTTCCATAGACTAACCAGGCACAGGCACAGGCACAAGCATAGGTGGGAGTGGAAAATGAGATTTCATACAGGGCCTTGAGAGCCTGGAGATAGGACTGGGAGAGAGATGAAATGAGGAGCTGGAAAGGGAGAACTGGAACTAGCTGTGCAAGGAGAGTGGGACTTTGTTGAAGGAGGAAGAGGAGGAAAAATGAATTTTGAGTTCTTTGACCTTGCAACCTAAATAATTTTCTTTTAATATAGTTTCGCATGTAAGACATGTTTCTGTGGACTATATTTTATGAAAGAGGCCATTTTCATATTAGTTAATATATGGCCTCATCTATTTCCCATATTTATATGCCACTTACTCAGCAATTACAATGTTAAATCAACCACTGAAGTCAGTGTAGTTGCATTTGTTCACATCAGCTCAGGATTTACCCTAGTATTATTATCTGGTGATGGGACATGCTCTTATTCTCCAAGGAGGTCAAAAAGCATTTTTTCAAAGGGAGAATATGCAGAGTGCGGCACTGAACCATTTTAAATCTCCTTTCAGTATTTTTCTGTTTGCATCTGATTCAAAATAGAAAGCCGGAGCAGCCTCTATCTACATATTTCTCATTCAAGCCCAGCCAATTATATCAATTAGGGTGCACTTGATTGGCAAGGACATAGGTTCAAGGCACAGTCAGCTGGCTTAATACAATTCTAATTGTGCTGCAGGAGATGCTTATTTATCTTTTATGTTCCAGAGAGTTATCTCTTTTAATGGTTATGTTACCCCAGCCACATACAGTGGTGGTTCCCTTGCAAATAATGTTTTAGTATCTGATCTTGTTTGGGTCTGAGCACCTTCTGAAGGGTCAGACATGCACGAAGCCATTATATATGTTTTCTTTTAATCTTTCTCACTATGGACCTAAATGTTAAACCTTCAATCTTTTGATTTCAGTAGTGGGATTAGCTGTGATGGGAAGAATTTCTGGTGTGAATTGCAAGTTGTAAAATCCAGACTTATTTTTGCTATGGGTGCTGGACTGTGAAGTTGCTTCAAAATATGAGCAAGGATATGTCCACATTCAATTTAGAGGTGTAATTGCAGTGTAGATAGGTATGTCTGTGATAGCTTTAATCTAACTACCATAAATAGCAGTGAAGACAGTGCTTTCAGCATGGGGTAGCAACCTGAATATATACCTCTGGTTTCTAGCAGGCCTATATAGCCCATGCCACTGTATCTTTACTGTTATAACCATAGCATTCATGTTACCTAGCTCAGTAAAAGCCTCAACTGCAGTGTAGACCTACCCAACGGGAAGCCTATGGGCTGTTACTGGAACAGAGCAGGCTTTGATTTGTGGAGTTGGAGAGTTCCATCCCTGGCTTCCCTGCTCCAGAGGGCAAAGAAAGTGAACTTATCATTTTACTTACATAAGATGACTTACATCCTCCAACCCTTATCTGCTGGAGTAGACAGCGCAACCCAGCCCATAGCTGGAAAGCATATTAGGATGCTGGGGGGCTCTAATTTAACTTGAACCAGTAAGAGGTCTGGGACAGAAGTTTCATAAAACAGTTTGGCCCAAACCAGTTAAGTCTGACATTACATTTAACCAGGTTTATCCTAAACCAATTTGGGCCATTTTGAAACTCGTTAATGTGCACTGAGTGTTCTGTCATGGGTTTAAACCAGTTTCTGATCACTTAAACAGGTTTACTGATCACTTAATCACAGTTTATGATCACTTATACAGGTGTAACTTCTGTCCCTAGCCATAATGATGTCAGTTTAGGCTGCTTCTGGATGTCTGGCTGGATCCCTCCTAAAGTGCTTGAGGCAGCAGCTTCCAGGGATAGTAACTTTAATACGTAGGCATTGCTAGAAACACCTTGTTACTTAGAGAGAGGATTCAGGAATGAGTTAGCTTTGTTTTCCTGATCTGTGTTTCTGCAACTTCCCTCTTAGTGCATTGTAAAAGGGGCAGTGGTAGACTGAAGCTCCTATTTAAACAAATGTTGTTAACACAAATAAGGGAAATACTGGCAAAATGCTGCAGCATTTGGGCTGCTCAGGAATCATCACAACCTCTTGTATTTTAAAAATATTTTTATTAGTTGTTTTTTTAATGAAAAGGCACATTTATGTTGCTCATAGATTTTTGGAAACAACCACATTTTGAGGCCAAAGAGGGATTTGCATTATTCCTTTAGGTGCCTCAATCAAATTGTCAGGGCAGGTTCTGCTATAGTTGCTTAAAGAGCTGCTTTCTCTCTTAATGGGTACTGCCTTTTTCCCATTTCATCTTCTATTTCTTCTAGGGATTGTAGTGCTGTGATCTATTGTTGCTAGGGATGACTTCAAATTTTCTCATTACTATAAGGCATTAAGCTGCCAGGTTATGATTCACTTTTATGTCATTTGAGAGTTTCTCTGACTTCTTTAAATTTCCATTTCCCCAGAAATCTGTCTATGTAGTAAAACAAAGAAATAACTGGATGCTGGAATTAACTAACATATTGAAAACACGAAGGATTTGAAACTGCCCTGTCAAGGAAACACAACAGCAGTATGCCCCAGAGCAGCATTTCTCAACCTGTGAGTCACAACCCACAAGTGGGCAGCAAGAATATGGTTGCGAACTTTATAAATGGATCAACACACTTTAAAAATGGATTCTTGGGCTTTTCCCAAGAATGGGCTTTTCCCTTGCAGGCTGGCAGACTTCCAGCCTGCAAAGGGCTGCTTGGGGCCCCCTATCCCACACACCCACCCCCTGCCCCACACTGGGGGATTGGGGCCTGAAGGTAGGGGCATCAGGTCAGGAGTGAGGGGCACTGGGTCAAGACTGGTTGTTGATGTTTACAAATGGATCCTGGTACAAAAAAAGGTTGAGAACCACTGCCCCAGAGGAAACAAACACAACCATGTAGAACAGGATGTTAGGGGGATCATGAATTATTAGCATAGGCTCTGAAAACATTTTGGCAACAAAGAAGCTCTTCTCAAGTATGACTGCAGAGATAAGAAAGAACATGGTAATGAGAAACTGTAAGATGCGAATATAACCAGGGCATACAGAATTCTAGCATATAGGATGTTGACTTATTTTTTCAGGCTTTTCTTATGTGATTCCACTCCTGTCAACTGGATGGCAGCTGGACTGTGCCCTTGAACAATTTGACTAATGTAACTACAGTAGAATCCAGGGAAAGGGTAAGCAGAGATGCATGAAAAATGCATATTAACAGACAATGGAAAAACCAAGAGTGCTATTGTAATCCACTCTTTTAGAGTGTTTTATTTATTCTTTTATGGTTCATGTATGGCAGGGATAGTTTCATAGTTTGTAGGGTCAGAAAGGCCCTGAACAGATCATCAAGTCTGATCCCCTGCCCTGGGCAGGAATAAGTGCTGGGATCGTAATACCCCAGCCAGGTATCTAGCCAACCTCCTCTTGAAGACCCCCAAGGTAGGGGAGAGCACCACCTCCTTTGGGAGCCCATTCCAGAGCCTGGCAGCCCCAACTGTAAAGTAATGCCTCCTGATATCAAGTCTGAACCTCCTCTCAACTAATTTGTGCCTGTTATTCCTTGTTATCCCAGATGGTGCCTGGGGGGAACAGAGCCTCACCTATTTCCTGATGGTCATCCCTGGTGAATTTATAGACAGTCACCAGATCCCCTCTCAGTCTTCTCTTGTGGAGGTTGAATAGATTCAGGTCCTTTAGTCCATCTTCATAGGGCCTGGCCTGCTGCCCCTTGACCATGTGAGTGGCCCTCCTCTGGACCCTTTCAATGCTAGCCACATCCTGCTTGAAGTGCGGTGTCCAGAACTGGATGCAGTACTGCAATTGTGGCCTGACCAATGCCGCATAAAGGGGAAGGATCATCTCCCTGGACCTGCTTGTGATGCATCTGTAGATGCACAACAAGGTGCGGTTAGCCTTACTGACCGCTTCCTTGCATTGGCAGCTCATGTTCATCCTGGAGTCAAAAATGACTCCAAGATCCCTTTCAGCCACTGTGTTGTTGAGAAGGGTGTTCCCCAATCTATAGGTATGTTGCAGGTTCCTTCTCCCTAGATAAAGCACCTTGCACTTGTCTGCATTGAATTCCATCCTATTCTCATCTGCCCACCTCTGTAACCTGTCTAGATCTAGTTGCATTCTGTCCCTCTCCTCCAGCATGCCCACTTCTCCCCACATCTTTGTGTCATCAGCAAATTTGGACAGCGTGCTTTCCACGCCCACCTCCAAGTTGCTGATAAAGATGTTGAATAACATCGGCCCAAGGACCAAGTCCTGGGGAACTCCACATCCCTCCAGGTTGAAAACGACCCATCCACCACCACTCTCTGGGTGCAACCATCAAGTCAATTTGCCACCCATCTGACTGTGTAGGAATCAATGCCACAGTCACCTAGTTTTTTTTATGAGACTGGGATGAGAAACAGTGTCAAAGACCTTCTTGAAGTCCAGGTAGATGACATCTACCTCAACATCCATATCCAAGGACTTTGTGACCTGGTCGTAAAAGGAAACAAGGTTAGTCAGGCAGGACCGGCCCTCAATGAACCCATGTTGGTTGCCCCTGAGCATTACCTCCCATGCTGGGCCCCCACAGATGTGCTCCTTGATAATTTTCTCAAAGGTCTTCCCAAGGACTGAGGTGAGACTAACTGGCCTATAGTTACCTGGGTCCTCCTTTCTCCCCTTCTTGTAAATGGGGACCACATTGCCCCTTTTCCAGTCCTCTGGGACCTGGCAAGAGCACCATGAGTGCTCATACAGCCATGCCAGGGGCCCTGCTATGACCTCCGCCAATTTCCTCAGTACCCTTGGATGAAGAGCATCCCGACCTGCTGATTTAAACACATTCGGCCCCTCCAAAAGTTCCCTAACTAGATTGTCCCTGACCCTAAGCATGGCATCGTGTCCCCTGGGCCTGTTTGTAGTCCTAGTGGGAGAGTTGTCCCAGTCCCTGCTCAGAAATATGGAGGCAAATAACTTGTTGAAGAGATCAGCTTTTTCCTTTGCTGCAATCACCAGATTGCCAAGCCTGTCCTGTAGGGGCCCCACATTACCTAATGCCTTCTTCTAACTCCCTATGCATTTGAAAAAGGACTTTTTTTTTTTTTACTTAATTTTGGTCACCAGCCCTAGTGCTGTCTCTGCCTTGACCTTCCTAACTGCCTCCCTGCAATCACAAGAAACAAGTGTAATCCTCCTTGGTGATAGCTCCTTGCTTCCACTGATTGTATGCCACCTTTTTTGCCCTCAGGCCCTCCTGGATGCCTTTACTGAGCCAAGGGGGCTTTTTAACACTCTTGCCTCCTTTGGTTCATGTTGGGACTGACTCTCTCTGAGCTCGGAGGATTGTCCTAATCTCGGAGGATTACTAATCTCCCTAGCTCATTGAAGTTGGCCCTCCTGAAGTCAAGGACTTTTGCCTTACTGCTTGCTTTCACCACCCTGCACCAGATAGTACATTCCAGCAGATGATGGTCACTAACACCTAGGTAGTTGAGCACCCACAGATCCCTCACCAGGTCATTGCCTGTGACAAGGACCAATGCCAGCAAGGTATTTCCTCTAGTGGGATTGTGTACCTCCTGGGTTAGGTGGAGGGCCTGTATATAGCGTAAAGACCTACATGAGCATTTAGACCTGGCTGACTAATCCTCCCAGCAGATGTCTGGGTAGTTTAGGTCACCCATGACAACCACATCCCTTCTTCTTACAGCATCCGTGAGCTGACCTGAAAATTCCAGGTCCTGCTCATCCCCAGTCTGTAGTAGACACCCACTATCAAGTCCCTATCCCCATGATCCCATTGCATTCTAACTCAGAGCACCTCAGTTTGCCACTCGTCTGAACCCATCCTGATCATTGCGGATGTGTACTGCGCTTTAACATACAGCGGTACACCCCCATCTTTTTTTTCCCCTACTCTATCCCAATATAAAACTCAAAACAGTTGCAGGGGCCACATATTTCCTTCTAGTACCCAGGTTGGGGGTAATGCTACCGCCTCCCACCTCCACTTTTGGTGGTGGCTGTGTTAACCCAGTGGGTCTGGCAGCAGTGGCAAAAACCTCTGCATGGGGATAGCCCAACTCCACAGATCCGATTCAATCTGTGAGCCTTTTGTTTGACACCCCTAACTTATGCTCCACTGTAGGTGTCCTCCAAAGACCTTATTATTTTAGCTCAAATGGGTAGCAGGTCATGCCTTTAGTACCAGATGCCCTGTGTTTAGTTCTCAGTGAAGATTTTTGATGTTGATTGTCATGCTCAAATGCATTAAAGTACTGTGACAAGTAATGAGAAACTTTCCATAACTAGGTAGATAGGTAAATAGTGGCATTTTATTGAGCTCAAATAGCATAAAAAAAATAAAATACAATGTTATATCAGCCAGGTAGAAACAGATGGAACTTGGCATTCTATTCTTGTATTGAATAAATATTCTGATCAAACTAAACTGTGTAAACTGATAGCTATTTTCCCTGTTAAACTCCATTTGAACCTCAAATGGATCCTTCCTGCAGAAATTAGTATTGGATCATAAGCTGATTATGTGGTGGACCTTTCCTAGTCAACCAAGGGAACATTGCTGTCATGGGTGACTGGTGCCTCCTGACTTGGGGGAGGGGGCAGGGCACCAGTGGTCGACTGCCAACCCCAAGCACTAGTGGCAAAACCAGAAGTACCGCCAGCAAAAATGGAAATGCCACCGGTGCTTCTCGGGGGGGCACTGGCCAGTGCTCCCCACTCCGCAGCCAGTGAGGGCCAATCTCAGTGGGGAGGAATGTGCTAGGCTGGTAGAGGGCACCTCACTATGGTGGCATGGCTGGCACGGGGCTCCCAGCAGAAGCACTGAGTCCCCATGCTCCGCTCTACCCTCTGTACCAGGTCCCACTGTCTGGATCAGACAGTGCTGCCTCCAGGGGCAGGGCAGCAGGGCAGGGAGCCCCAAGTCTCTAGTGGGCAGCCCACATCCTCTCCCACCACAGGATCTGCTCAGCGCCGTTCCAGCCATGCCATCCATGGGGGGGGGGGAGGTGTGGAGGGGCGGGGCTCCACACTCTGCTCCTGGGTATCATGGCTGCCTTGATTCCCATAGATAAGGGGTTTCATGCTGGGCATGGTGCACCTCTACTGTTGGGAGCCCTGGCAACTGCTGGGGCTCCCAGCTGCTGGAGTACACCATGCTCCACATGCAAATTAAAGCTCAAGAGCAGCCAGCTGTAAAGTTAGTACACATTTTCAAGGTCTAACTTTATAGCTGATTGAAGCTTTTTATTGTGTGAGAAGTACTTTGCACTTGTAGCTGGTATTTAAGGTAATTGTGCAAATAAGCAGTTAACTGCACAATACCTGTAACATGTAGAGGGGGCCTCAGAGTTGGGCTCTGTGACTACCTACATACTAAGATAGATATTTTATCTATCTGGCTATCTTACTTATTTTGCTTATCTTGTTAAGAATTCAGCAACAAAAGTCAGCAATTCTCCAATCCTCAATACCCAATCTTGCAGTAACCTACTGATGTTGAATAGAGCCTTTGTGGGTGATTTTATAGGATTTGTGATCAATATGCAAGTAGATATTGTTGACAACATGCCTTATCAGTGCAGTGGCCCTTCAACTCTTCTGTGACATCCTTTTCTAGGTTTAATTGGTTCCTAAGAATATCAAAGTGCCCCATGAAGTTTAGTGGATTCCCTAAGTTCCTTCTTGCATCATGCTTTAAATACTCATAGTGCAAGCTGAGGGAAATGTTTGTTTTTTTCACATACAATCTCCATATTTTGTGGCACTGTAAAATTATATGTAAGTGCACACACAGAATTTATTGGTACTTAGTGTGTTCTTTGGGTACTAAACAATTTGAGATGCCAAGAATGCATTTGGAATAATGAATGCCTTAGGATGTTTTATGAAAACCACGCATCCAATTGTTCTCTATCACATCTTCACTTTAATGGTATCATTTATAAAATAATAACCTTGTATGTTTTCTCTCTATTTGGCCTATTTGAAGCATGGAGTCATAACTAGTTGTTTTTTTAAAACAAGAAATCTGGAGTTATATCTACCCAGGGGACCAGGTGTCACAACACTGCCATGCGCGGTGCCTAAAATCAGGGTGCATAGTGGAATTCACAATATGCAGGTTAGACGTCATGGCTCCTAATGCATGAGGCAAGTTAGGTGTTGGAAAAATCAGCATGGGATGGTTGGTGCTGTGTGAGCTAGACAATAGAAAACAATAAAGGCTGTGTTTCTTAAAGAGCACCCCAGTCTTCTACTTCTAAGCAAATTGCCCTGACTTCCAGGTTATAAGCTATTCTGTATCTACTGCGGTAGGATGTTGGAGTTCATAGAATCATAGAATCATAGAAGTAGGGTTGGAAGGGACCTTGCAGATCTTCGGGTCCGACCCCCTGGCTGGGCAGAAAGAAAACTGGGCTCAAATGACCCCAGCCAGGTAGGCATCAAGCCGCTTCTCAAAGA
>NW_005843312.1:53718-70990 GCF_000455745.1 Alligator sinensis | reverse complement strand
AAGCCCCTGAGGCCGCCTGAGGGTGCTCTTGCCTGCCTCCCACTCCCAGGACAGTTGTGGCCTCCTGCTCCTCGGACGTTTATACTTACCTGTGCTTCCCTTCCTCTTGTCACCCTGCGTGCTGGTGAAGCATCCTCTCCACTCGAAGCGGCCCCTTCCCCCGGCGAAGCTAGTTTAAAGCCCGCCGTATGAGATTAGCCAACCTAGAGGAAAAGATACGTCTGCCATTAGGGGAGAGGTGAAGCTCGTCCTGCCCCAGGAGTTGTTCTACTTTATATTTAATAAATACCTCCATCAGGTCAGAGAGAGAGAGAATGATAGAGAGAAGGAGGGTGAGCAAGTGAGTGAGTAAAAGCATGAGTCTATGACCTAGTAACATTCACCCAGTGTGTGAGGAAACCTAAGTTCTGGTCTGCAAAATATTTCAGTTGTATTAAGGCAGGGCTTGTCACATGACAAGGGGTACTTGAGAAGGCCCTAGTGGGTAGGCATGGGCAGGCGGGGACAGAGGGCCACCACGTACCATCCTACACAGGCACTGCCAGCCTGGCCAGATGCAGGGGTGGGGGATGGTCATATGTGGCAGCTACCGCCGCTCCACGTTCAGCCGCATTCCAGCCCCTCTCCCCCCCTGCTGGAAATATATTCCAGCCTCCCTTTTGCCCCTGCTTGGTGTCCTCCCCCCTTGGCATCTGGCCATAAGCCCTCCCCCTCTCCCACTCTGCATCCAGCCACCAGGGGTACACTGACCCAAAAAGGTTGAAAACCCCTGTATTAAGGCACCTAGGAAGCTTTAATACTGGGGACTTCTTTGCCTAGAGACTTAAGGTACTGCCAAAGTTAAGTGGCACCTGAGCATGGGTTTTGAGGATTTCAAGTTTGAACATGGATACCTAACATGCAAGTCTTGCCAGTATTGTTTAGAGATGTAGGCTTTAATACATATTCTCAACATTCTCCCTCAGAAAGAATTTCTTTGTATCCAGGAGACAAAATTATGCAGAGAAGCATTACCTACAAGCTTATTATAAAATCCTGACTGTGCAGTAAAGATGCAGCTGCTAGCAATTCATCACCTAACTTTCCTTAAGTTCTATTGGTGGATCACTTTAATAGCCACAATTCTGCCAGCAGATGTAGAGATGCCTGCATTTACATACTGCAGTTTCTTTATTTAATGGCTTAAAGCATGCAGTTCTATTTATACATCTGTTGTTGTCTCTTCTTTTGTTGTCATCTAAAAGAACATCAAATGGAAATGTTTTGTCTAGTTGGCAAAGAAAGCCCTGATCTTACACCATCATCTTTTCAGATAGAAACTTGCACTTTAGCAGACTTTCACTGATGGGTATTTGCAGACATGACATTTAGGTCTACCTGACTAGCATTCGGTCAATCTAAGTGCCAAACTGTATATACATTAGGCTAAATTAGATTGGGCAAAAAATGTCTGGCCTGATATAACTTAGTTCACCTGAGGAGGTGTACTACATAGATTGGGTTAACCCCTGCCCAATCTAACTGAATGTATGGACACTTGGAGCTCAGTCCCAAGACTGAGAAAGCCCATCGCCTGGCTGGGCAACCCCCCAGTGGACCCGCCACCCCCCAGACATGCTAGCTCACCTGATACCACCTGCCGTTCTCCCCTACCCCAGCTTACTTGGATCACATTCCTGGTGTGGGTCCCAGCAGCAGTAAACATCTATACAAATGAAACCCAACCTAGGATCATGCGGTTTAAAGTAGTGATCCTAGATTAGGTCCTGGGCACATATGCACATATCCAATGTCAGTAAGACACCCATTGGTATGTCTACATCCCATCAGGCCATGTTAGGGAGTGCTGTCATGAAAGCATGTCCCACATGCTTGCCCTTACTCTGCATGTGCTGAAGGCTGAAAAAAACAGATCATGTGGCTGGCAGATGTGTGGGTATACGCCATGCTATAATTTATGGGTAAAAGGGCTTGCACATGCAGATCAAATAGCCTACTTGATTCATCAGAGCAATTTAAGCCACTGCTTAAATCCATCCCTATTCAGCAATATGCTAATGTGTGAGCTAAGTCCCACTGACCTTTTATGAGATTTGAGTATGTCCTTAAAGGCCATAAGCAGATACTAAAAGTAACATTCACTTAAGTGCATTTCAGAATTAGACCTTGAGTTTGTTTATTCTTAAATCATTTTACGAACTGAAAATTCCCTTTTATCTACCTTTGTCTGTTTTACTCATCATTTCATAAAATCTCTGCTTTCTATAGATTAAACATTTTCAAATGTTTTCTACTATCGTTCAGTATTGCTTTATATAGGTCTGGATTTTTTTTACCTAGCCCTCGTGGAAGCTCCTTGCCATGACCAGTTTCTAGATAGTCTCTCTTCTGCTATGCTGAACCAATAGAAAAACTCTGCTCCTCAGCCAACCAAGTTGAAAGTAATTTGGAAAAATCACAATCTTTTACTCATAATGGGTTTAGACCTCTGTTTGGAGTAGCAGCCCCTACTAACAATGAAGTGAATCCGCACTTTGTACAATTATGGGAAAGGAATTGCCTAAGGATGCAAAATGTTGACGTATTTTAGCTGAAAGCAATAGGTTTTGCCCTTCTTGTAGACCTTGCTCATTTAGAGTTGTTAGAAAGCAAAGCAAAAATATGTTTGGAAGTGTAATGAAAAAATATAATTATAGAAGTGAGTTTCCTCTCTCCTTTTTATGGACAATGGGGTTTCAGAGGCCTTTAATAATAAAGCAGCCCCTTACCTTGCACCTGAAGAGAGTTGGTTAGTGATGAGGCATTTTTATTGTGTCTGGTTCCTGTTTTCCTCTCAATTTCTTTTTTCATAGAAATATATACTGATTGGATGAAAAACTTTCACTATAGATTAAAATTTACTAGGAAATCTAAACTCAATTCCTTTGATTAATCTTTTATGTATTTCCTTTTCTTATGCAGTACAATGAACTAATGTTTATTAATGCCACCTGAGAGGAGGAGATTATTTAGCACTAGAGCTGTGTGATGTCCATACACTAGATGTTTGTCAATTTGTGATGCAGCTGTCAAATAAGCAGGAATAATGTTACTTGTTAGAGTATATAACCGATTCTTAAAAAAACCCCAAACAAACCCTTAGCATCCTTCTCTAGTTCTGATAACAGCTGACTCCAATATAACCAAGTTGGTATAGCATAGGCACATCTACACAAGATGTTTACTGTGCGGTAGCCTAATAATACTGTGCTGTAGCGTGCCAGTCAAAATCTGTGCTAATTAGCTACTGTGCAGTGTTATTATGCTACTGTGCACTAACCGTCACAAAAACACCATGCACTGGTGCTGCTGTGTAGTAACTGTACTTACTGTGCATTTAGTTAGTACTTCATTAAGAAAGTACTAAATTGAATGTGCAGTAACTACTGTGCATTAATGGATGTGTAGATGCATCCCATGAGTAGTTAGTTACAGTGGCAATTACTCCAATTCTTCAAATACCTCTGGGTTTTAATATTAATTTTAAAACTATATTCCAGAAAAAAATCAATTTAGGTATTTTGGAAATAAAAAATAAGGTAGAAGAGTTACTATTACATGAAGAACTGGTTTTGATATAGCACCCTTGTTTTACAACTTTAGCACAGATGACAACATTCACCTATACTCTGAAATCAATGGACCTTTCACAGACCCAGGGATTTATGCAGCAGAATCTGATTTCAGGATGAAGGTATATATATGCAAACAGCAGGTTGCACTCTATTCTGAACATAGGGTCAGTTGGTATTGTGGGGCATGGAACAAGGAAATTCAGAGCTGAGAGCATGCAGATATACAGGCTGTGCCCTGCCTTTGATTTTTTCATCCCTCATAGAAAAGATGTGTAGCAACGTGGGTCAGAGAAAAGAGGTAAAATGAGAAAGGTGCTAGAGGATAAAGTTGAGCTATTCCTAACAGCTTCCTGACCCTCTTTCTTCCTTTTCCTTTCATGAATACTATTGAATGCAGGGTAGGATGGCATCCTTGAATGAGTTAGTATCTAAGATACTACTGTACCCTGCCTTCTGCCTGATCTCAGGCAAACACAGCTAACTACCTCTATAAATACTATTGTTATATCTCCTCTTAAATTAGACTGTAACTTTTTGGGGAACATAGCTTTCTAGGTGGTACTAGGTGCCTAGCACAATAGGGCCGTGATCTTAATTAAGAGTCTCATAGCATAGCTGTATTACAAATTGATGATGATGTAAAAAGAAGTGTTATGGGAGATGCGTATTATGGGATGAATATTCATAGAAAATGTTGAAGACTATGAAATAGATTTTTGCCTAGGAGACTAGAAGTGACAAGAACTCAGTGAAGATTTGTAAAGCTAAAAGAAACTGATGTATTCGTTCCTTAGATGAGCTGTCACACTTTGAAAAATAAATAATATGATTACAAATTAAAGTCTCACTTTTGCAAATCATTTATTTTATTCAGCAAAGTACTTATGTGCACAATAAGTATTAGGCATTTGTTTTCAGTCCAATTTAAACCTTTGCTTAAAATTAAGTAAGTGATTAGCTAAGGTCAGATAGGCTGCTGATTAGAAGTATAATTCCTGAAAAAACTGATTCACAAGTAATTTGATTTTATTTATTATTGCTACAAGTATTTATACAGCACAGACGTTAATTCTTATGTAAACAAAAATAAATAAAACATTTGTAACCCGTTACATGCTATGTATTCAAACTTTTCTTATTTCTGTACCTTTTTGGAACTGATACGCTAGTGCATAGAATGATTTGGGGGAAGAATGATTAAGAAAGAAACCACAAGTACGTATTATGTATGTTAAATATTTTTGTTGAGAGAGGGCAATTTTCACATTTCTGGAAGATGATTGGCAGAAAGTGTTGTCATGGCACTTCAGACTTCAGAAACTATAGAACTTTAGATGCTTTAATGTACTGTTGAGATAAAGTACTTTCTTCCCATGTGCAAAAATATTTGAGAATTTACTTCTTTTAATTGTGACACCTTAAATGTCACAGGGATGCAGAGAAACACGAGAACACTTTGCAGTCAAGCCAGATGATGCATACAGGTAGTAGCCAGGTAAGTGACAGGTGCCAGGGCAGGCTTAGGAGTAAAGGGGAGGCATGGGCACCTACAGGAGGCCTCAAATGCCTCTACACAAATGCTCGAAGCATGGGGGATAAACAGGAGGAACTTACCCTACTGCTAGCTAGCAAAAACCCAGACCTAGTGGGGCTCACAGAAACCTGGTGGGATTCTACCCATGACTGGGCAGTGGACATCAAGGGCTACAGGCTGTACAGGCAAGACAGAGCAGGGAAAAGGAGCAATACACATCCTCAATGATCAGGTTGGGGTCAGAGGAGGAGTAAAATGAGGTGCTCTGGGTAAGAATGCAAGCAGGGCATGGGGAAGGGGACTTGATAGTGGGCATCCACTACAGACCACCTCACCAGGGGGATGAGCTGGACCTGGAATTCTCAGGCCAGCTCACAGAGGCAGTAGTCAAGGGATGTGGTTGTCATGGGTGACCTAAACTACCCAAACTTCTGCTGGTCCTACCACGCACATGGGTTCCTGGCTGGGATACAGAACCTCCACCTAACCCAGGAGGTGCATAGGCCCACCAGAGGAAATGCCTTGCTGGACTTGGTCCTTGCCACAGGTGAGGACCTGGTGAGGGGTCTGCGGATACTCGACAACCTGGGCGACAGTGATCATCGCCTGCTGGAATTTACTATCCAGCACAGTGTGGTAAAAGCAAGCAGCAAGGCAGAGGTCCTTGACTTCAGGAGGGCTGACTTTTGTAAGCTAAGAAGATTAGTAGGAGAGGCATTGGGGTCTTGGAGCTTCAATGAGATGGGTGTCCAAGATGGGTGGTTGTTCCTCAAGGACACGATCCTCTGAGCTCAAGGGGAGTCAGTCCCAATGCGCACCAAGGGGGGCAGGAGTACTAAGAAGCTCCCGTGGCTCAGCAAAGGCATCCAGGGATTCCTGAGGGCAAAAAAAGGAGGCATATAAACAGTGGAAGGGTAGCCTTCAGGGCAGCCATGCCATGGGGCGGGCACTCACGGGGCTCCGACCTCCCCTACACCCCGGCCATTCGCCACCTTTCCGTTGAGGGTCTTTGAGCCCTCAAGCGCCTCAGGGTTTCTCCGTTCCCTATTCCGATTTCTTCTGGCCCGCCAGCCACTCCACCAGTGACACTGGGTTTTTGTCTAAGCTACCCAGGCCCAAGGCCCTCTGCCTTAGCCTCAACTATCCCCGCGCTCAGGTCTGTATCCTACCTGCACCGCGAGTGGTGTGTAATCCCCCTCACCGTGATTGCTAGCAACAAGTGGGTCCCTGTTAGTCCAGAGTTCCCCTTTAATCTAGCAGCTTGTCCCCTCCTAGGGGTCTCATCCAATAGTAGTCCTTCAATAGCCTTCCATGTCAGGAGGCCAACTGGCTAGCCAGTCTACTTCCCAGCCAACCTCTCTATCAGAATCCTTGCTGACTCCACCACCGGTTCGCCTTACTGAGCCTACGTCGGCTCTGCTGCTGGCTCTCCTGCTTGAGTCCTCATCAGCTCTGCAGCTGGCTCTGCTTCCTGAGCCTTTGCTGGTTCCTTTGCTGACTTTCCTGTTTGAGTCGTCGTCGACTCCCCAGCTGGCTCTGCTTCCTGAGCCTTCACTGGTTCCTCTGTTGCCGGCTTGCCCGCTTGAGCAGGCTCCTCCCCCACCTTCTTGGCCGGGACGGTGCTGCCCCTGCCCCTGCTGCTGCCACAGCCGCAGCACTCCTCGAGTCTCGGGCATTCCTCCCGAGCCTCCGTCTCCTTGCCACTCTCCTCCTGCCTTCCTGGGACCGTCTTTTATCCCCTCCGGGTGGCGTCTCTTGGTGACGTCACCTTGCTTCAGCCGGATATAGGTACAGCTGACAAATCGTTCCGGTGGTTTGGCCATGCGTCCTTTGGTCCCTGCTGGAGGTAAGTGGGGTTTTCTTTTGTTTTTTTCCTGGGATCCTTCAACAATCCCTGTTCCCCTGGGACAGCAACCAACATGGGTTCATTGAGGGCAGGTCCTGCCTGACTAACCTGTTTTTTTTGTATGATCAAGTCACAAAGTCCCTGGATGAGGGTGTAGAGGTAGATGTCATCTTCATGGACTTTAAGAAGGCCTTTGACACAGTTTCCCACCACATTCTCTTAAAAAACTTGGTGACTGTGACATTGATGTCTACACAATCAGATGGGTAGCAAACTGGCTAGATGGTCATACCCAGAGAGTGGTGGTGGGTGGGAGGGATGTGGGCAGTGGAATCCCCCAGGGCTTGGTCCTGGGACCTGTACTGTTCAAATCTTTACCAGTGATCTGGATGTGGGTGTGGAATGCATGCTGTCCAAATTTTCTGACAACACCAAGTTGTGGGGCGAGGTGGGCAAGATGAAGGGGAGGGATAGAATCCAGCTAGATCTAGACATATTACAGATGTGGGCGGATGAGAATAGGATGGAATTCAATGCAGACAAGTGCAAGGTACTGCATCTAGAGAGAAGGAACCCGAAACACATCTATAGGCTGGGGAACACCCTTCTTGTCAGCACAGTGGCAGAAAGGGATCTTGGAGTCATTGTTGACTCCAAGATGAACATAAGCTGCCAATGCAAGGAAGCGGTCAGTAAGGCTAACCGCACCTTGTCGTGCATCTACAGATGCATCACAAGCAGGTCCAGGGAGATGATCCTTTGCCTCTATGTGGCATTGGTCAGGCCACAATTGAAGTACTGTGTCCAGTTCTGGACGCCGCACTTCCAGCGGGATGTGGCTAGCATTGAGAGGGTCCAGAAGAGGGCTACTCGCATGGTAAAGGGCAGCAGGGTAGGCCCTACATAGAGAGTCTAAAGGGCCTGAACCTATTCAGCCTCCACAAGAGAAGGCTGAGAAGATCTGGTGGTCATTTACAAACTCACCAGGAGGGACCAGCAAGAATTGGGGGAGGCTGTTCCCCCGGGCACCACCTGGAGTTACTAGGAATAATGGCCACAAACTGCTAGACAGAAGGGTCAGGCTGGACATCAGGAGACATTACTTTACAGTTAGGGCTGCCAGGCTCTGGAATCAGCTCCCAAGTGAGATGGTACTCTCTCCTACCTTGGGGGTCTTCAAGAGGATGCTGGACAAATATTTGGCTGGGGTTATATGACCCCGGCACCCATTCCTGCCCGGGGCAGAGGGCCGGACCTGATGATCTGTTTAGGTCCCTTCCAACCCTACACACTATCACTATGACTAAATAGCATTTATTGGTTTTATTTCAGTGGAAAAATCCCTTAAAGTGTCAACCCACCACATGTCCTCCTGAAAATATTAATAGAATGAATGGAATATCTGGTTTAGTCTCTCTCTTACTACTGAAGTTTAGGAGACAGCAGTTACTGTGATTGCATGCTTTTATTATCAGCTGATAGAACTGCTAGCTTCAATTCATAGATTCATAGATGCTAGGGTCAGAAGGGACCTCAATAGATCATCGAGTCCGACCCCAAACTTTATATTGCTTTTATTCTTTGTATACTGCAACTCCATGCTTTTCCCTCATAAGACATGCACCTTGTTTCTGGAAGGCAAAATGAAGGGAAAAAAGAATTTTCCCAGACTCATAGCAGCTGTGTTATATAGAGGTAATGGTTTCACAATACATGAATCAGAAATCAGTAGTCTGCATAGCTGGGGCTAGCCACATAATGTGAAACCTATATTAATTTTATGGCTGGTTTCCATTGCACCTTCAGTTGAGCATGTGTCAGGGTCCCTTGCCATGCAGCCTGATTCTTGTTGCAATGTAGGGCTTGATTGTCAGATCCCCTGGCCCCAGGATTGCACTGGAATCTCTAGATGACTCCAGCACATCCTAGGGCTGGGATCCACAATTAGCTGATAACCAGGATGTGATTTTTTAACTTTCCAAACCAGCGGGATCTTAGGATCATGCCCTCAGGCTTCCCCTGTATTAGCAAGCAAGATGGCACAATTAGGATCCAATATCCAATCCAAAAATTTGTGTTCTGTCATGCATGTGTAGCATGGGACATGTGATTGTTGGAATCAGGGAACCGGTCCCATTGCACAAGTAGATGAACATGTGCCGGAGGCCATAGAGTGTCCTGAAAATGTGGCATTGTAGGAGACAGTCTGATGAGGCAATAGGAAGTTCCTGGCGTGTCGGGGCAGCAACAAGGCTAGGCCCTAGACCCTTGCAAGGGCAGTAGAAGACTGTTACTTCTTTACTGAAAATGGTTCTTTATATACATTGCATTCAAATCACGTAAATTCTGATAAATAATGAAGTTTTCTGTCCTCACCACAAGCCTCCTCAAGATACTACAGACCAACATTCCTGAGTGTGTTCAAGTCCCCACATTGTCAAGGCTATGTCCAACAATCAGCTAATTGTCATATCTGACCCTGACAGCTCTTGGTTCACTTCAAGCCCCTGGGCTTTTGGGGCCAGCTCCAACAAACCCAGCTAGGTTTGAGACCCTGGGCTGTCAGGGTGGGTCTGCCAATCAGCTGATTGTTGGCCTGCCTGCCCTGGGACAGCCATGGCATGCATGGCTTTGAGAAGTCCTGTGGCACTTGGACCTTTGGATTGGGGAGATTCTTCCCCATTCCGGTATCCTTGTGTTCCAGCTGTCTAAAAAATCTGGGTACAATTCAGCTCTCTGTAACCCAGGGGCTCCAGAGCAAGACAGAAAGGGCCTCAGATGGACCTAGATTGTTATATTCACAGTGGCTGAAGCACTTCAGCTACCCCACTATGCAACCTGCTTTTCTGGCAGCCATTTTTCAGCAAGGCTGTTCCTGACCCAATACCAACTCCCATCCCCATGAAGATGCTGATTAATGGTTGTTGTGTCCATGACTTTATGGAGCTGTAAATTGGCTGAACATGTTGCACCGTCACTATTTATGGTGCAATTAATACATTAATTGCATAATAACTAACATGTTTCAGGAGCCTATATCTCATCTTTCTGTCAAAAAGCACATATGGCTGATTCTTATACTTACTATACCCTTGCCAGTGCCAGGTCTCCTAATGTCTTTGTATACTTTGACATAGATTGCTTGCTCACTTCCTTCCTAGAGCTGAGTGAGGAATATAATGATTTTTTTTTATTTCAAGCCTTGAACTGAAATATAAATAGGTAGATAGAAAGATAGATACTATATTTACTGTGAATATAGGATGGTTCCCCAATAATTGGATTCTATATCTGGAAAATGTGTAAATTTGTTATAATTCTACAGGTTTATTATTAGAAGATTGTCCTGAATTTATTCCCCTCCCACTGCTCCCCCTCCCACAGCAGATAAAATAGTTTGGGGGGGGGGGACTTAGGTGGCCCTTTACTCTCTGCCCCCCCACTTCTTTCCCCTGCAGCCTTCCTGCTTCCTCTTACTGTTAGACCCTTGTTAGAGAATGTTCCCTCTATAAACACAATGTGGAAGTGAGCTGAACATGACAGTAAGTGGTGGAGAAAGGGACAGAGGAGAGGGCAGAAGCTGCAGAAGGGGAGAGGAGACTTCTATGGGTCTGACTGCCTTGAGCACCAGTTTTGTACCTACTTATATATAGTACAAACTGTGCATGATATTAGTCCAAAGCCAAAAGGGTCATGACTTAACACATAGTTTATTGGGGTGGGCCCCAGAAGAGTCAACAGCATCAAGCCATGGTGACCCCACAGCCCAGCACTGGGCAGTGTTTATGTGTACTCTGGATACCCCCACAAAGGATCCACATGCCAATTAGTACTCCACTCATGACTGGAACTGGGTGTTCTTGTCACAAGTCCTGGGATCCTCCAAAAATGTATATGCAGATGAGGCACAGGGCTGCCTGGTCCATCTCTACTCCATAGAGGGTGGGACCACACTAATCACATTTGACAGGCTGAGAGAGGGGGTGACAGAGCCTCTCAGGTACATAGATGTTGGGCAATGTCTGACAGACATTAAAATTTGTGAGAGTGAAGAGCAATTGAAATGCGTTTGATGTAGTGGCTCATGACTTCAAAAAGAATTGGCACTGAGGGGGACTGAGCGCAATAGCCCCTATATCTTATTCAGATGGGATGCCTTAACCTAGACCTGGATAGGTTTCCATCAGTAGGTTACTATGGGCCAAAATCAAAATGATGACCTGGTTTGGTTGGAAGGCCTAGAAGGGATCAGCAGTGGCAGTGATGGCAGCAGCATTGTTTGGAAGAGAGGCAAGGAAAGAGACAGGATGGACTGTACCTGGTGAGGGACAGTGGATGATATCCAGGAGAAGGAAGCAGTTGTGCATGAGGGCTTCCACAAGGCAAGGCTTTCACCTGGGAGTTTTGAAGCTAGAGATGACTTGGCTGGATTTCAGCAGGCTGATACTGCAGATGATGCTGGAGGTTTGGGTTCTTGATATCAATTGCCTAATGCAGATGCTAAGCAACTTGGACTGGAAGGTAAAGTTTAGGAACGAGAGAACATACCAAAGATTTTAGGAGACCTAAAAAGAACGTCAGGAATACCCTATGCTGGCACATTTTGATATTGTGGTTCTTGAGGACACTCAAGAAAGAGTAACCACAATTGAGATGTATGCAAACTTTAGTGAAGAGGAGGATATAAAATTTTGGCTACTGAGCCACTGTAAGGGAGTGGAGAACATGGACACAATCTGAAATATAGACAGGGTATGGACTGGGGCCTGAAGAATCCAGGTATTAGTCTGTGTGGACTCAGTAGGGGCAGGTTAGGTACAACACCTGTCTCTGGGACTCATCTTAGGGCAGGGGCGGGCAATTATTTTGGGCAGAGGGCCGCTTACTGAGTTTTGGCAAGTCATCAAAGGACACATGACAGGCAGCCAGGGGAGATAAATATTAATTTTCTAAATTTTTTAGGGGCCCTGTGGGCCAGATAGAATGGCCTGGTGGGCTGCATCTGGGACCCCAGGCTGCATTTTGCCCACCCCTGCCTTAGGGTACAACAAAGGACTGATTTACTATGGATGGCCAAAATTATGTTTGAGGTGCAAGGAGGAGGGACATTTGGCAATGGCCTGTTCATATGAGATTGGCATGGTATGCAGAGAGACAGGTTATGGGGTGTGAGAATGTAAGAAGGAATGCAAGTGTAATTTGTGTGGAGAATCATGTTATGTGTTCCTCACCTGCCCCAGATCTTTCACAAACACCATCAGGTGCAGAGAGTACAGAAGAGGAAAGCATGCAGAGAGAGGTGGGGGAGGGACTGTACAGAGCACAGATGAGAGAAGAGGAATCAGATGAGATAGGAAAAAATAATAGGCTGAAGCAGGGGTAGAGATGGGGCCTACAGAGTGGGAGGATATGGGAGGGAGAGAGAAAAAGATGATGAGGAAAAAGGGAATGGGAATGGGGAAGAAGGGAGGACTGGAAGAACAGGAGGATAGGAAGGTGGATATGGAGAGAAGATGGGAAGGGGGAAAAGAGGTTAGGGATGAGTGGAATAGTGAAGATAGAGGGAGGTAAATGGTCAGAGGGAAGTTGGAAGGGCACAACAGGAGGAATAGGGGAGGGAGGTGAGAAGGGTTAAGGGAAAGGGAAGTTGGGGAAGAAGGGAGAGGGGGAGAAGGAGGAAGAGGTCAACAATATAAAGTGGAATGGAGAATGTGTGAAGTGGAAACCCAAGTGGCAGGTGTTTGAGAGGGGGTGGAGATGCAAGAAGGGAGAAAAAGAAATAGACAACAAAAAGATGACAAGTGTACAGATGGTTTAAGATCCACTATGAGGAATGGAGAGCATGAAAGGAACGTGTGCAAAATGGGCCGTAATCAATTCAGATTCGGATATGGCCTGAATTGGGGACAGTGATTCAATTTGTTAATTTGGATCATTGTCCCCGATTCTATTTGGCTGAATCCGAATCTGAAGATTTGATGCTGATTCGGAGAATCAGCAATTTGGCCATATACAAAGCTTTAAATGTTTTTTTCTACATACCTCAAGGTACCAGCATAGCTTTTGAATGCTGCGATGGTGGGGCAGATGGAATGTCCTACAGGAGCGTGGGGGAGGGCCCTGAATGCTTAGTGGTGAACCCAGAAGTGGACTGGAAGTACTTCCGGTCCGCTTCCAGGTCTGCCAGGGAGCATGCCTGGGTGCCACCCCCAACCCTCCCCATGTCCCCCCGGCTTGGCAGTCAGCCATGGGGAGACCCCAGGTGCCCCCCCAGACTCAGGGGGCACCAGTTGCCAAGCTGGATGGGCAAGGGGGGTGCCCCCAGTGTGCTCCCCGGCAGACCCAGAAGTGCTTCTGGTCCACTTCTGGGTTTGCTGCCAAGTGCGCTGGGGACCCCCCCCCCCAAACGCTCCTGTGGGATGCTCCATCTGCCCCACCATCTCAGCTTTCACGAGTCACCTGGTACCTTGAGGTATGTAGAAAAAACACTTAAAACTGTGTCTATGTCCAAATCATTGAATCTTTCTGAATCTCTACAAATTGATTTGGAGGGTTCCGATTCAATTTGGAGAGATTAAAGGGCTTCCTGATTCAATTCAGAGATTCAGCCACTGAATTGGGCCAAATCTCTGCCAAATCAAATCAGCAACCAAAGCTTTGCACAACCCTAATGTATACAAGTACAGTGAGATGGTGGGAGGATGTTAAGAAAGAACAGAAGCCTTTTTTCAGAATGTTTGGAAAAGAAGGGTCTGGGAAAAGTGAAAGAAGTTAATGAGACTGCAGTGGATACTGCAGCATCTCCTACAACTCACAGAGAAGGAATTCCCAGTAGTGGAGAAAATTAGAAACATGAAGACCCGATTGAAGAAGTAGTTTAAAAACAAAAACATAGGTGTCTGGGGGTGAGAAAGATGGAAGCAATGGTAGGATTCAACGGGAGCTGATGGTATTCTTCCAGAAAGACTAAAGGGGAAGTCATAAGACAACAACACTATACAAGGAGGAATTGAATGGAGGATGGGGCTTCCCAAATGTGTTTCTGTTTGTTTATGTGAAGTATGCCAGTCTGTGCTGCACAGAAGGGATAAAAGGGAGTACCAGATGTGCTGGGTTTGTCCAGTATTATGTAGGGCTGTTAGTACATAAATATAATGTATGGAAAATGTCACTCTCGTGGCCCTGGGCCTGGATAATGCCTCCAATGTATGAGAAGATTGTAACATTTCAGAATCAGTATGGAAGACAGACAATAACTGCAACAGAACCGGTGGACCATAAAAAAATCAAGTGTTGAGTCATGGAAAAGGAGACTGTATCCCAACTGGGGTGGTTCATAGGGGAAGAAGCACAAACAATTTGGAAGGGGGTGTTTGGCAAAAGTACAGAATCAGCCCTGGAATTTGCTTGGTTGCTAACACAACAGATTGTATTGGCATGGATGCTCCAGTACAGCTGGGGACTAGGCCTGTGTGAAGCAGCAAGTATTCACTTCGGATTCAGCCAATTCGGGAGACAGTGATTCGATTAGGTGATTCAAATCACTGATCCAAATCGATTCGGCCAAACCTGATTTGGAGATTTGGCTGCCACTGAATCAGCTGAATCTCTGAATCAAATAGGCCTCATCCCCTGCCTGCTCTCCCAGCCCTGTCAATGGGTGCCCTGCCTGACACTAGCATCCCGGCACTTTAAAAAAAAAAAAAAGCCCTGCACTCACCACCTCCTGCCAGCAAGGGGGTGATACCTGTTGCCCCCATTGCCCCATGCTGCATGGGGGGGCTCTGCAATGAGCCCCCAGAGGCCCTGACGGTCACTGTAGCAGCCAGTGAGTGAGGGTTTTTTTTTTAAAGAGCTGGGATGCTGGGACCAGGTGGAGCAGCTATTGATGGGGCTAGGAGAACAGGCAGGGGTCGGGTGGCACTCAGGGGGCCTGGGGTAGCAAGCAGGGAATGAAGCCGGGTGGCGGCTCTCCCCTGGCCCCACCCCCTTACTTCAGCCCTCCCTGCCTCCTACTTACCGGCAGGGAGTCTGGGTCCAGCTCCCTGTGGCGGCGAGCGGGGACTGCCTGAATCTCTGAATCTCCAAATAGCCTCTGAATCTTTTCCAAATTGATTCAGAGGCTTTGGATTGATTCGGACCTTTTTATTCGTCTCCCGATTCAATTCGGATTCAGAGATTCAGCCACTGAATTGGGCCAGAGCTCCTCCAAATCGAATCAGCAAATGAAGCTTCGCACAGCCCTACTGGGGACCGTGTAGAACAGTTGAATGTCCCAGACAAACATGCTGCAGGGAAGAAAGCATGTGGCATGGATGTGGGAGTGTCAGTTCACCAGAACGGTCTTGGGGAAGGCAGAGAAACTCCTACAGCAGCTGGGTGCTAACAGCCAACTCACACTAGGAGTGGTTCTGTGTGTAGTGTGGGCTGGGGCCCAGAGGAAGGACAGAAGAAGACTATGAAAAGCTGTAGTGAGCTTTTGCACTACATTGTGGAAGGCAAGAGATTTATAGTCCTGTGATAACTGGATCTCCTGGTAGAAGACGCCTTATATTTGGCCTTGAGCGAGCTAGTATGATATTGCTGGTGGAACGCAAGAAAACTAGTTAAAGAGCGGGTGATGGATTTATGGAAAAGAGAAGAATGGAGATACCTAGTAGATCTAGGAGGATGAAAACATAATGAGACTTGAGAGGCAGTGGGTTTATAGCTGCAGGCCAGGGGGTGGGTAGGAAAAAGGCATAATAGGGGCTAAGACAAGTCATATATGGGATAAGGGTGATAGGCATTAATAGACTAAATTGGAAGGCCGCAGGGAGTAATGTGGTATTAATAAATAAAACTGTCCAGTCCTCTAGATTAATGGGAATTTGGGGAAGGAGAGAATTGTTGGATAATGTATACATGTCCTCTGATTTCTCTTGGTCTTATTTGTTGAAATTTTGGAAACTGATAGAAGTTATTTTGATTTCTTCTTAGTTGATGGAAGCCTAATTTAAGTTTCAATACTTTATTGTTTTGTTGGCCTGTAATTGAGGTAGTCTTTTTTTTGTAACACAATGTCAGAGCAGGTTTGGTTTTTTTCTACTTTCATAAAAAAAAAAGTTCTTATCAGTGTGTTTGCCCAATATGGGTCAGATGTTTTAAGGGCATGCTCAGCATGGGCTGTATTCAATCAACTTCCTAGTTGGTTTCCATGACTGAGCACTTGCTGCTTCTAGTTGCACTTTAATGATAGCCAGTGTATTTAATGGGGGTGGGAGGATAGTTCCTGGTATATGGATTTAAGATGAGCAGATTATTTCCCCATGCTGAGTGGGGAGAAAAAAATCCTTCTTCTATTCAAGTAAATATGGTAGATAGCTATGGGTATAGCTGATATAGATAGATTCATAAAATGATTTTAATAGAATCCAAATGTTGCTGTTCCTGTTGTTTTTTGTGTCTTTTCTCACTGATACAAAACTGTTTGGATTGAGCAAGGCCTTTCGTATTAACATTTTCATTGTCAACCCAAAATATATTCCATTTTGTTAAGACTCTTGCAAATTTTTTAGCTGTCTTACGCCTACTATCAACACATTCTGGAATTACTTTTACTTTTGGATGGATACCATATGAAACATTGTTTTTAAAAAAAAGTTTTACCCAAAATATCTAGATGGAACATTTTTCTTTTTAATTTTTAATGGTTGGTTGTGTCTTGAGAAATATTTTTTTCTCTCTCTTTCTTGAATTGCTTTTATTCTACCCTAAAACTCAAATTGAAAATCAAGGTCTATGGAACAAACACTGGGGAGAAAATCTTTTGTATAGATATGCTGGTCTTCACACTGTTTCTCTTAACTGTAGTTGCAAAATGGAGTTTGATATCAACACCTGGATTCAAAAGGAAAAGAAATATCAGAAAGCAGACACAATCACTATTTCTTGTTTTTCTAGAACTGGTCCAGTATTTAAAAGACTGAATATGCATTAGAATTGACAATTGTATTTTGGCATGTTCACGAACTTGAGATTATTATAAAGATATTTGGGTTGTATCATACTTTTATTTTCCTTTTTACTGTTACAGTGTAATGATGCATATAATGTGGTGATGTTCAATGCAGATGGATTCATTTTTAGAAGGATGTTGTAATATTATGATAACATAGTGGTTTTTGTATGACAACCAAGGTGTGATACCATCAAGTTAAAGATGATCTATAATGTTTCTTTTGCAAGCACTGTCTGTCAGACCATCTTTTATCAGAAAAGTAAAACAAGTAAAGGAAT
>NW_005843312.1:16598-53687 GCF_000455745.1 Alligator sinensis | reverse complement strand
AAAGAGTGGAAAGGGTAAAGAAACAATGACTCACAATAAGGAGAGAGAGATCCTTTGGAGATGAGAATTCTTTTAAACAGTAAAAGCTATTTTAAATAAACCAGATATCAGACAAAATATTTGATCTCATTATCTCTTAATTCATATCTCTCCCTCTCTCTTTTTTTTGGTCAGGACTAGTTAAGTTTATATCTACAAATTGAGACAGATATTATGAAGCTCAATTTCCATAACTGTTTCTTTTAAGTTTCAATTAACTTAGGTGTTAATTCAGTTAGGGCTGGGCTTTTTTGGGGGGGGGGGTAAAATATGGTGTTCCCTATTTCATTCTCTAGGAATATGGAAAGCTGTCTTGTTATGCCTAAACCCTAGAGTAGTACTGTTTCAGGTCATGACTGAACATCTATGGCAGAAAACAACAGTAGCTATAGTCGAATCGTTAATGTGTTCTTATTTGTATTTTAGTAGTACCTAGAGGCTGAATGCAGATCTGGCTCCATTGTGCTAGGCACTGTACAAACATAAGAGCTTAAACTCTAAATACATGTGAGACTTGCCAGTGGGCTCACTGGCAGCCTGAATTGTTAACTTGAGCCTGAAGTGGCTCAGGATGACTGGTGGGGCATTTCCACCAATCAGGAGGAGGCAGGAGGCAAGCTTGCCTTGACCCAGAGGACCTGAGGGGGGATCTGAACTCACTGTATGGGTTATCTGTATATATGTATATCTTATTTGGTGTAATGTTATTGTGTATGTACAGTTATTATCCCATCACTACCAGATAATCCTGTCATTGATTTGTAGACTAACCCATGCTTTATCATTGCAGATTAATCAGAAGGCCATAGAGGGTTAGGCCTGTGTCTGAGTTCAAAGTTAAAAAAAAGTTATTGCCTGCGTAAACCTTTATTTGTAAATAACACTTGTATTTTTATAGATAGATATCTATATCTATAGCTATCTCTCTAGCTATCTCTATAGCTCTCTCTCTATATATCCATATATATCCATATCTATCTATCTATAGATATAGCTATAGCTAAAGCTATAGCTATGTATGCAAGTTCATGGTTATAAAGTTTATATCATGTTGTATCATTAAACTTGTAAACAGTTAAATATCACTGGGTGTTCTGGGTCTCTGCTCAGCTCTGCAGGACAAAGAGGATGAGCTGGCCTACAGCTAGGCAGCCATGCTCCCACAGCATACATGCACCCGCTGACATCCCTTCATTTGGAGAGGGGATACCATCCATGTACCACCCGGATTACATAGAGAAGGGGAAACAGTAGTACAAAGCAGTGAAATAACTTATTCTAGGTCATACATTAGGGGCTTTGTTACACACTAATTCTAGGTGGCTCCTTGACCTCTTAACACCTGGATTATCCATGTATCAACCCTGAAACTCATTTTAAACACTCATTATGCCACTCAAAATTACTCCACTCCAAGGCAGGATTATCTCTAATCTGTGTTACACAGCTCGTGTTACACTAAAGTGTAGACACTCTAGGGTACACCTGCATGTAAACACCCTGCCCACCCTCCTGCTCTGCTGGCCCAGATTGGGCCCACTGCCTCCCCCTGCACCTTCCCTAGCACCCTACATCCTCAGTCACTGCCCCTCCTGCTGCTTACTTGTGGCTGCTCACTCCGTCTGTCCCAGGGGAGCAGATCGGGAAGGGTTAACCTACCTGCCCAGGAGCAGTGGCAGCAGGGGTTGAGCAGGCAGATTAACCCTTCCTTGCTTGCTCCCCTGGGACAGACACTATGGACAGCCACAAGTAAGTGGGAGGGAGGTGAGTCGGGAACCTTAGGGGAGAAGCAGGAGAGAGCTGGGAGCGGGGTGGCAGGGAACAGGGGGGAAGCCAGGGAGGGGGTGGAGGAGGAACTTACCTTTCAGTCCCTTAGGCCTCTGGCCTGAAGTGTGACTGCTCCAAACTCTAGCTAGCACTAAGACCAATCAACATTTGTCCAGCTCACAGTGCAAGGTGTAACAAAGTCCTAGATCTTTTGTTTTCCATTCCTATTCCCTATTCCCTGACTGAGGCCACACTGCCTTTCATACTACGTCCTTCCTATTTGGCTGGAAATCCTGTGGAATTTAAATGGTTGAGAAAAGGATTCACACATTGCACAAGTGGATTTGATCACTTCTATATATATTTTGTCCTTTAAAATTAAATGTAATGTTATCGCCCACGAATGTAACATGGATGGAAATAATAGATAAAGGCAAATATTATTGGTACAAGATTTAGCTGTTGATACAATAGCCTTGGACAAAATTTTGAGTCAAAATAAAGTTAATCTTGAGAAAAGAGCTAGAGAAAAAACAATAAGGTATTCCAAATAGTGCTGAATTTGGAGTACATGAAGAATGGGAATTGTTTGGTGATCTTCCAGGAGCAATTGGTCCCAGGGACCCTATCTCTCTTAATTCAGCTAGGAGACCATCTGCTCAAAAGCATTTACCAATTGCTATATTCATGCTTAGAGTTCTTGCACATATTCAACTCTACCCCTCTCTGCCTCTTTTCCCTGGAAAGGCTTTTGGTATATCCATCACTCTGAGAGATACTTTCATAAAGAAACTCCACACAAAACAAAAATTGGCTGGCTTCAAGTGCCCTCATGAACCTGAACTCCTCCTATATTTGTATGAATCCCAAAGTGCAGTGGGCCTGAAATCTAAAATATTCAAGCATAAATTTCTATGTGAAATAAAACTCCCTTATTTCTCTTACCTCAAATTATGCAGAAGTCACTGGTATTTGAAGTTCAAAACCAGATTTTTAATTTGTGTAAACTGGAGTGACTCTTGTCACTTCAGCAGAAACCAGTTTTATATCAGCTGAGCTTCTAACCTCCAGCAGTGTACAACTTTCTGCCCAGCAGGCCACATGAGTAGTACCGGGTCAGTTCATGGGCCAGATCTAGCATGAAGGGTTATTACATGCGTGGCCAAACCCCATGCACTGGATCTGGCCACTCTCCAGCTTGGCCCTGCATGACAGATCCAGAATGCAAGGCTATAGTGTTTGGCCTGGGGGGAGACCCACCAGCTCGGTGACATCACATCGTGGGCTGGATCCGACCCTTAGACTGGAGGTTGGGCATCCCTAGCTACAGCATTTCCCATGAGAAGAGAGAGAAATTTTCAGTAATTTCTTATTACAGCTGTCTTGGAATTTTCTTAAATTAATCCTTCCCTAACTCCATCCCTACCCATACACACCACTTTCTACACAAAACGTAAATTGGAATCTGTAAGCTGCTTGACTGGGTGACAGAGGTCATGTTCCCATCTTTCAGGATACCTTAGGGCACTGTGGATATCATTCAATGTCTAAAATGCAGACTTAAAAGAATAGTACAAAAATAGTATTTACCATACGTATCCAAATCCAAGATGGCTCTAAATGTAAGATGACCCCTCCAAAAATTAGATTCTATACATGGAAAATGTATAGATTTGTTATAATTTTCTATGTATAAAATTTAATTATTGGAGAGTCATCTTAAATTCATCCCTCCCACAGTGAGGTGGCAGGGTAGGAGGCAGTTGGGAGTAGGCAAGGGGCAAGTGATGGGTGAGGCCTTAGTGAAGCAGGCAGTGGGATGGCAGGGGTAGTAAAGCAGTCTGCCCCCAGCCCCTTACCCCTTGATGCCTGTTTCCCCTCCTCCCCCCGCACTATGTACTCCCTTTGCTGCCTACTATCTTCCTGGTGCCTGCATAGCCCAGTGCCTGACCCCTGCTACTTGCCCTCACTCATGCATGAACCGTTTGGCACCTGTTCCCCCGCACTTCTTGCTCTCATTCCACCTCTGCCCCCGCTGAGCCTCCACCACTACCTTCTACTTGAATCCAAAATGAGGAGCTGTTTCTATGTGTTTTAAATGGGGAGGCAGAGGGACACCTTGTCTTGGATTTGAGTAAATACAGTATTTCTCATTTCTGACTTTTTGTGAATTTTTAAAACCAATTTCCCTGTTTAGGAAATTTCTATTAGCTGCTTCATTTAATGTTTTTATACCCAGTCTAAGTCTTTTGTGTGCGTGTTTTTTTAACATAGTAGCTAGGAATGTGTTTCCCTCTAGTACTGCTTGAATGTTGGCCCACCATAACAGGACACTAACATCCTTGACTCCCCTAGAAAAGGCTCTGCCATCTGTGCCTAGCCTTGTGGTTGAATGATTTCAACCTAACACTTGTTGTTTGTTTGGTTTCTGCTAAAAACATTTTTCTACTTATTATGGAACATGTACTAGATAATCTGACACTAAAATTTGGCACACATCTTTGGGTTAACTTGGCCAAAGTGGTTTATAGTTATTTGTTTGTGGTTGGATCTATTACTATTGATTTCAGTCCAAGTCAAATCCCATTAGGTGACATTGTGGGATATCTTTAGTGCTCACCTACGCTACAGTCATCACTGAGCCAGGGGAACAATTATACCACAGCTGTCCAGTGGACAAGCAACAGCACAGTTAAGAAAGAGTATTAAATCATTTTCTATTATTTTATTTAGACATGTATTTATTTGATTTATATGCACCCCTTCCCCAAAAAAGGCTCAGGGCAGCTTATAATAAATGGAGAAAATAACTTACAAAACTGGAGAATGAATAAGAGAACAAATCAACTTAAAAGGGAAACTAGAGCATTAACATAGAACAGAAATTACCTAATCAATATCCCAGACTGGCTTTATGTGCTAAATGCCTGCCCAAATAGGAAGGTCTTACAGAACTTCTGAAAGATGGCCAGGCCCAGCCTCAGGCTTTGGCAAACCTAAAGAGGAGGGAATTGGGGACCTGAGGAACAACTGCTGAGAATAATTTCCCACATGTTTTTGCGCAGATTTGGCACATTGTTGGTACTTGAAGAAGGTTGCTCTTGGATGACCTTAGAGATCATAATGAGACATAAGGCCTTAGGTATGTAGAGCCTAGATTATTTAGAACCTTATAGAGTGTGTTCACACATGCCGACACGTGCACTGCTAGGGTCTGCCAGCAGTGAGCTATGAGTGCCCTAATGGCCTGCTGCTGGCTGCTTGCTGCTGCGGGGGGGTGGGGAAGGAACAGGACTGTGCACCATGCAAGGGGCCAGCAAGGGATCCACCCATCCCATACCCTTCCCATACACACCCACGTAGTCCACACAACCCACAGACCCCCACACCCATACACATTCCCTGCCACCGCAACATCCCTACTTACTGGGGACAGAGCCTGAGTCTGGGCCACTGCTGCCAGCCTTGCCCTGCATCTATTTGCTCCAGCATGCTGATCCAGCAGGGACATGCAGCAGGCATAAAGACCAGGTGCTAAAGTATCTCTCTGGAGGATCCAGCCTTTTGTTGCTTCAGGGCATGCTCCTGGACTGTGCCCTGTGCCACTTTTTTCAGCATTTTTTTTTAATACCAGGATTTCCCGGTATCAAACATAGAGTCCCTACTGCATATTCCTAGTGTGCCTCCTGTGGCATCTCAATACTGTTTTGAGAAACCACAACAGGCACATGCTCACTCACTGGATACAGGCATAGAGAGGAACCAGTGCCTTGAAGTACTTTAGATTTCCATAAGCAGAGAATTTTTAATCCACAATGGAAAAATAATCATTCTGCAGTAGAAGTGGACTAAATTAAGGACTCAAGATGATATTGTTACAGTAATCAGCATCTTACTTTTCAAGTAGTCCCAAAGAAGTCAGCTTATGAAGTAAAATCTCTTCTACCCAAATAAGCACATCATGAGCTATCCCAGGCTGAATAGAAAACTCCTCAGATGATAGCATTGGCTTGTATACGAAATTCCAGATAAGGAGAGGGTGGATGTAAGAGAGAGAATATAGTGGTGTAGCAATAGGCCTAACTAAATTTACACATTGTAATACAGTATAGCCTCATGAATGCAGCATGCTCGGGACGGAGCACCTACCAGAAATGTGAAAACTCCTGATTTTTTAAACCAGAGCAGCACCTGGTCCCAGACCTGGGGAGGGAGGGCAGGGGTAGCAGCAGCCGGTCCCAGAGGTGACAGCATCTTGTGCATTCAGCATCCCGCATTTCAAAATGGTGGTAGGGGAGTTCTAACTAAAGCTCATTTGACAAGCTTTAGTTAAAGCACTGCCACCACCATTTTGAAATGCGGGATGCTGAATACATGGGACACTGCAGCATACTGGAGCATTGTGATCAGAATCAGAATGTGTTGGAGCACATGTAAAATTGCCATTAATTAGTCTGGGAATTCCTCTTACATAAGAGGATGCTCAGGGCTAAGAGCTGGCTCCACTCCAGAATTTAATGTGAACTCTTTTTACCCCTGGCTGCTTGGAGGATTCATTACCACCATCTTAGTTATAGATTTCATAGATTTCATAGACATCAGGGCTGGAAGGGACCTCGGAAGATCATCGAGTCCAGCCCCCCGCCCAAAGGGCAGGAAGTCAGCTGGGGTCATAGGATCCCAGCAAGATAAGCATCCAGTTTCATCTTGAAGGTGTTCAATGAAGGCGCTTGAACCACCTCCGGTGGCAGGCTGTTCCAGACCTTGGGGGCTCGGACAGTAAAGAAATTCTTCCTTATGTCCAGCCTGAAACGATCTTGAAGTAGTTTGTGACCATTCGACCTCGTCATCCCTTGGGGCGCTCTGGTGAACAAACGTTCCCCCAGATGCTGGTGGCCACCCCTGATAAACTTGTGAACAAACGTTCCCCCAGATGCTGGTGGTCACCCTTGATAAACTTGTAGGTGGCCATCAGATCACCCCTGAGCCTGCGCTTTTTCAGGCTAAAGAGTCCCAGGGCTCTCAGCCTGTCATCGTAGGGTCTGCTTCCCTGACCTCTGATCATGCGCGTGGCTCTTCTCTGGACTCTCTCAAGCTTCTCCACATCCTTTTTGAATTGTGGAGCCCAAAACTGGACACAGTACTCCAGCTGCGGCCTCACTAAGGCCGAGTACAGGGGGAGAATGACGTCCCGGGATTTGCTTGAGAAGCATCTATGGATGCAAGCCAGCGTTTTGGTTGCTTTACTAGCCGCCGCATCGCATTGCAGGCTCATGTTCATCTTGTGGTCAATGATGACCCCCAAGTCTCTTTCTTCCATAGTGCTAGCCAACATAGCACTGCTGAGCCTATAAGGATGCGGTGGGTTTTTTTCCCCCCAAGGTGGAGAACCTTGCATTTATCGGCGTTGAACACCATCAGATTCTCGTCCGCCCACTTGCTGAGCCTGTCCAGGTCAGCCTGGATAACCTGCCTGTCTTCTGGTGTGGATGCTTTGCCCCAAAGTTTGGTGTCATCGGCGAACTTGGCCAGTCCGCTTCTGACTCCAGTGTCCACATCATTAATGAAGATGTTGAACAGTATGGGTCCAAGGACAGAGCCTTGGGGGACCCCACTGGTCACAGGACACCACGATGAGTGACTTCCATCGATTACTACCCTCTGGGTCCGACCCCGGAGCCAATTTTCCAGCCAGCGGATCGTGGAGGACCCAAGGCGACAATTGGCCAGTTTCTCCAAGAGGCGATCATGGGACACCAGATCGAAGGCTTTTTTGAAGTCAAGATATATGACATCAATCTCTTCTCCCTTGTCCAGGTGATAGGTCACCTGGTCGTAGAAGGAAATGAGATTGGTCAAGCAAGACCTACCCGCAACAAACCCGTGCTGGCTATCCCTTAAGATGTTGGCGTCGGCCAGTCCATTAAGGATGGCCTCTTTAATAAACTTTTCTAAGATCTTCCCCGGGATAGAAGTCAGGCTGATGGGCCTATAGTTAGCCGGATCCACTTTCCTCCCTTTCTTGAAGATAGGCACCACATTGGCCTTCTTCCAGTCTTCGGGCACTACACCAGAGCGCCAAGAGTTTTCAAAGATCCGTGCTAGAGGCTGGGCTATGATGCTCGCCAGCTCCTTGAGTACCCTGGGGTGAAGATTGTCAGGGCCAGCTGACTTGAAAGCAGGGGTCCAATGTTGCCCCTGCTTTTCCTCCGGCTCCCCACATATCTGAAAAAGGACTTCTTATTGTCCTTGATGCTCAAAGCTAGCTGGAGTTCAGTTGCAGCCTTGGCTTTCCTGGTATGCTCCCTGCAGGACTGGACCAGTGCAGAATAATCCTCCTTGGAGGTGACTCCCATCCTCCACCCTTTGTAGGCCTTTCTTTTTTAGCCTCAGGAGATCTGCTAGGTCCCTGGAGAGCCAGGGGGGCTGCTGTGCCCTCTTGCTGCCTTTCCTCCGAGATGGAATAGACTTAGTTTGTGCATTGAGGATCGCTCCCTTGAGGAGCAACCACTCCTCTTGAACTCCCCTCTCCCTGTGGTCACGGTCCCTTAGGGCCTCACTGACAAGCCTCCTGAGCTTGTCAAAGTCGGCTTTCCTGAAGTCAAAGACTTGCGCGTTGCTGACCGACTTGCCAGCTTTTCGGCGGATAGTGAAGGTGATCAGCTCGTGGTCGCTGTCACCCAGCTTCCCATCGATCACTACGTCACCGACTAGGTCAACCCCAGTAGCCAGTACCAGGTCGAGCAGTGCTTTGCCTCTCGTTGGCCCATAGACTTCTTGAGTCAGGTAGAGGTCATCCACGCACGAGATGAAGCTCTGCGACCGCTCAGATTTTGCTGAGCGATCCTCCCATGAGATGTCTGGGTAATTAAAGTCACCCATGACAACCATGGTCCTGGAGCAAGCTGCCTCAGCCAGTTCCTGGGCAAACTCCTGACCAAGAGCAAGTTGGCTGGGCCTTTACAATCTGGCCAATAACATTCATCCATGAAAGATATGGCTATCTCTGAGTTCTATTGCACTGGCAATAAATGGTTATGACCCTGTTGATTTGATTCCCCTATCACCTATCTCTAACACTCAATATAAAACTGGTTTCTAATTTATCTTCTAGAGGCTGTTTGCAACACTGAAACTTGTGGGGTTTGCAGAGAAAAAGATTTATAGAAACATTACAGAATGTAACTAAGATAACAAAAAAACCAGGGATGGGAAAGGGGTGGAGAGGGAATGAAACCCCATCCATATGGTGTATGAAATAAAAGCCAAAGAAAATATTAAAATGTTTTGTAAAATTAAATAGATTAATACTGCTACTTATATTTAGATATGTATACCACTATTGAGAATGTCTATTTGCAAATAAACTGCAGTATATTTGATTTGAAAAAAAAAATTATTAGAACTCCAGTATATGATAATTCAGATTTGAATTTTAATACTTTTAAAGAAAGTTCTTAGCTATGTCAACAATCTGGTTATATTGCAAGAAAGGTGGACCTCATTTAAAAAAAAAAAAAAGGTCATATGTACTGAAGCCCCAGATAGCAGATTAGTATGTGCTTAATTTTAAGCACATAAATGTTCATATGAATAGGATGCTTTCCTGAATTGGGTACTATAGGTATACCAGAATATACCATGATTCAAAAACATTCCTACAGAATATCGGGTAGTTATCTACATAATATTGTCCACAAAGTCTTCTGTGAGTCAGTGCAGAATATTTAGAGTACAAAATAGTAGTGGTAGTAAGTGGGATGGTGACTGGTTCTTCTCTGTCTCAAGAATTTGGTGGGGAGCGAGGGGGGTTGTAAAGCATTCATTGGCTGCAAGTGGCATTAAAGTAGCTGATTCTTTCAAGCTTCATAAATAAGGGTTAATTAAAAAGAGAATAATACTGGTAGTTTAAAATACACATAGTAAATACTTGAGTGTGCATGTGAGAGAGGGCAGAGAATAATTGGAATGATGTCAAAAGGCCACTACATGAATGAAGGTATCTTCAAGTAATTGCAAATCTTCTCAAGTACATTACGGGAATATTTCACCTTTCTCAGAAGTATTAGGCATAGGCCATTGTCAAGAACTTTGAACAGAATTTACTGTTAATCTTAATTTTACACCTAAGCCTAGATACAAGAGTGATGGATGTTTTAAAAAAGTTCCTGGATAGATGGTAATAACAGAACACGAATACTTTGTAACCTTTAAACATGAATGTGTTGTTATACTTTCAGTATGAGATTAATTTTTACAAAGTTAATTAGAAGTAGACTGTGAACATTCAGTCAGTTTTCATGTGATACTAGTTTGCTGTGAGATACTTTTTAAAAGAAAGTGATAATGCAAAATTTCACTATCGCTTAATGCTACATTATAATTGGACACATATTTTGAACAAAATAGGTGAATATCATGCGCATTCGGGAGAGCTGTTTTAAATTTTTTTTTTATCTGTAATTAATAGAAAACCTTGAGCTGTACTTTTGATTTAGTGAGTTGTAATGCTGTCTAACTGATGACTGGCTTCAAGCTCTTCCCTAAGAAGTCCACAAACGACTATATGCAGTGGTAAATCTCACTTTTGTCGATGAAATCTGTTTAGAAGGAAAGATTTATGTTAAGCTGCTTTGTGCCTGCATCCCAATACAAAACTATAAAACTAGGTTTCTAGCCATACCTACTTTTCACATTAGAATAGCTGTTGCTATCATAACCTCCCCCTCCCACACACACACACTTTCCCTTTGCTTGTCTATTGTCTGTTTTTCACACTCCTCCTTGCTTTATAATCACTCACTCTCACTCATTTATCACAGGCATACTCCGTCCTGCCTACACTATCTTCCATTTTTGTCATGGTGCACTGGTACATTACAAATACAATTAAACCTTTTACGATACTGCAGCTTTTGGCTAATGCATCCCAGCTTCAAGGTTGAAAGATTTCTGATATTACCACTGATATCAGTTCTTTCCCATTTATCGGCAGTGTCCGGACTAATGCAAAAGTGTTGGATTAATTAAAGGAAGCATCCAGTAATGCTGCTGTTTTTGCCAGTCTGACACTGAATTGGAGCTTGATGCCTGCTCATGTTTTAAGAGCCATTCATCACACATGTCATCCTGAAGCAGCCAGCTGTCTGAGAAAAGCCTCATTTGCATTTCATCAACTACAGTCTCCCTCTTTTCCCCCCTTACCCTTTGTATGAAGCTTTGGTTTTTAAAAGAGCATAGTCTTCAAAAGCAGCTTAGCTAAAATTAGTATTCCATTTAGAAAGATGATTTTTACATTAGTTCAGAGGTCTTAGCATTGATCCTAGTAGAAAAAAATGTGTCATATAAACATACTCAAACAATCTGTCTCTATAAAAAAAATTATAAAAGGCAAAGATTTTTGTGATGGATGGACTGATGTGTGGACTCATTCATTGGCCTGTGCATTAGATTTTTGAAAATAATAAAATGTTTAATTTACTTTAGAAGATCCTTAATGGGTCTGGAATTCTACAATCCAGGGAGCTGGATCCAGTGTCTATGCTATAGATTTTGATTTCTGTCATTGGTAGGCTGAAACTACCCAGCAAGGATCATACTGCAACCATTTGGGAAGAGCTAAGGACATCAAAAACTGTCCCAATGTGTCCCAAACCACTTAGAAAAAAATTAAGATTATTTTTTCTCAAGTAAAATGATAATTTCACATTTTTATTCAGCAGTTGTTCTGATGAACTAATTGGTTTTTGTTGCTCAACAGAGTACAACAGAATCTGAAAGCATGCCTAATTCTACCAAAATGCTAAATAATATAAATGTAAATCTCTCTCTGCATAGGAATAATTTACTTAATATTTTTTGTAGCTGTGTGTCCAGAATGTAAGCTAGGTTTTCCAAAGTCTTGGTCAAGTTGTGGTTTGGCAAAACAAAGCCACACTGAGTTTGGACCCCAGACCTGCTTATCAGAACAGTCGTAACACAGTGAATGACTGGGATAGGTCAGAGATGTCTCAAAGAAATGTCATCTGTGTTAGGCCAGCAGCTTCAGTGGCAGTGGTTCCTTCTAGCTGCTGCTGCCAGAGCCAGCCCTGCTGCCCAGTCACCCTGGCCCATTCACCCCACATCCACCATCAAGGTGGGACCCATATGGGAAGGGCATGCAGCCAGGAGGCTGGGATGGGGTTGAAGGACAGCAGGGAGTGGTGTCCAGGAGTGAGTTGGGAAGTCAGGCCTGAGGAGACCTCAGGATCCTGAGGGAGTGACAATGCAGGGCAGAGACCAGGGCAGCGTCATAATTTACTGCCTGCTTGCCCCTGACAGGTGCTGGGTCTGTGGGGTGTACAGGGAGTGGATCTTGGCTGTGCCCGAGCCCCGGCCCCACACTGTCACCACCCCATGGCCACCACATGGCACCGTCCCATCTGCTCAGCTGCACTTCCTGCTCATGTGGCTCCCTGCTGGTCTCCATGGAGACACAGGGATCAGGATCGGGAGGTGATGACAGTGCAGAACCCTGGTTCTGTGGGCAGGGATGAGTTGGGAGTGCATCATGGCTCTGCCCTGGCTTCAGCCCTATACTGTCACCTCCCCAAGATCCCGTGGCCTCCATGGAGACTGGGCTTCCTCCCAGGTGGGGAGCTACATTGAGGGCTGGGTCCAGGACCTTTAGACTGTGACAGCATGGGGCGCGGGCAGAGCCATGATCTTCTCCCTGTACTCCCCTGTCCACAGAACCCACGCCCATGGCACATATGTGTAGAGAGCATATCATGGCTCTGCCCTGGACCCCAACCCCATGCTGTCACTGCCCTGAGACCCTGCCCTATGATCCCAGATATGCCCACCCATCCCGCTGTTGAACACTGCTCCCCATCTGCTCATGGCCCCATCCCATTTAGGGAGTTTTGGTGAGCTGTTGCAGGTGGGAGGGTGCTGACCTGGCCCACAACAGCTCAACACAATTCCCTATGTGACCTGCAGGCCCAAATAATTGTCCACCTCTGCCATAGAGTATTGTACATTCAACCATTGAACATATTCTCCAGATTGACAGAAGAAGGTGCAAATTCTCTGCAATCAATAACTTCGTATTTCTTATGCCTGTAGTGAATGTATGTGGCCCGTTATTGATGTGGTAACAGACTTAATTGATTTAGGTTAGACCAGTCTATCCAACTTCTGTACCAGATCCCCTAGTCACTCAAGTTAGATCCCTGTCCTCCAGCATCCAAGGTGGCTTTGTGACTCCCCACTGACCTCCCTTGTAAGGAAGTGCACTAGCAGTTGGCCTGTATTTGGCTCATCTAGCTGAGCACTCAGCTGGTCCTGCCCCTGGACCCTCGCAGAGTGAAGTCAGCACAATGGCTGATGCTGCTGGGGAAGGGGTACTTGGCTGTCCCTGGCAGCCTAGTCCTGTTCCTTAGAGTTACACCAGCTTGTGGAAGCAAGGGGATCCCAGTCTGGGTGGATAAGAGTCCACCTAGGGACCCCCATGCCTTTGTGAGTGGGAGCAAACCCAGAGGACAGGACCAGGCTACCACGCATGGCCAAGCAGGGTTGCCTCCCCTCCACTTCTTGCCAGCAGTTGTCATGCCCATGCCTGTCATTGCCAGGGAAGGCAAGGGGAAAGGGTAGGAGGGTTGCTCAGCTGTGCCCAGCAGCCAGTTAGGAGTGGCTAGGCTTCACTCAGCAGTCTCTGGTAGACCAGGAAGCCCACTTGCAGGCGGGTGGGAGTACCCCTAACCTACTGGCCTTGCCCAGTACAGGCAACCTGTGTGCCTCCCCACCAAAGGGTGAACATGTATTCTGTTCACTACCTATCTAACCTAGGGCACTTAGAGTAAAGTGCATAAATTTGATTGCTTCCACCTTGGGCTTTTTTAATGTCTGTACCTGGCTTCTATCTATGCTTAAGTCCTTTTCACTCCAGTGGACCTTAAGCATGTGCTAAAGTACAGTCCTGCTTTGTGTGGCCTTGTTCAACTGTGGCACAAAACAGAAAACATGCAAGTAACAATGTCAATTTGCCATTTAAATCTTAATTTTTATATAACTTTTGTACAACTATAACATTGCATAATGTTAGCTACCTAACTGTAATGCAGAAACAGAAATACTTTATTTTAAATGCTCAAAACCTAGCTGTTTTAATCAATTCCCATAGGGCCATCTACTGAAGCTGTATGGTTAGCATCTGTGCACAAAGAATTGAAGAACTATAGCTTCTTAACATCAACTTCCCTATGAACCTGACTTAAGCAGACCTTGTTCTGCTCATACTTAGGCAACTGTGGCATTGTGGCTGTATTAACCTAGATGGACCAGTACATCTCAGTCCTTCTAGATTCTTTTGTTTATGTTAATATAGTCAATTATTTATGTGTCAGGATTACTCCTAGAGTTAAATCTCTAATTCTTCGAAAGTTATGATCTCTCCTTTATCCAATATAAGTAATGCAAATAATTATCCTTTTCTTTCAGTGGGCTGGTGGGGGAGTGGAACTGATTTGCAACTGCAGCTGAAGAATAGGCAGTACTTGTAAAAATAATTAGAATAGATTGATTCTTAATTAAAATATTTGGAAGCCATATTCAGTGGAATCAATTGTTATTTAAATAGTATTCAAGCACCTGAATAGCATAGGATCATAAGCTAGAGTGAAAATAATGATTATAATCTTTAGTAAAGATATACGGAACTTGGCAAACTGAAAGAGTGACATCATTTTTCACAGGAAGCTAACACTTTGGATTTCCAAATACAATATGCAGAAAATGGATTTTATGTATAAAAGAGCATGGAAAGAGACAGTTAGAAGGCTTCAGAGATGAAGGGGAAATAAAAGGTCATCTTACAAAACACAAGTACTAGTGGCCATTCCATGATTTCAGCCTTATCCAGTTTTAAATGTTCAAACCAGCATCTTTGTTCCTTCTCTTGCACTATTCCAATATTGTCTCCATGTATCCCCCTGTCTGTCTCTTTTCTTATTCTTCGAATGTATGGGTATTTGGAGCAGGAAGCTATCTCTTACTTCTGTGTTTGGAACATTATCCCACACAATGAGAACTGTGTAGAACTAAGTTCCCTAAATTCTATAATAATACCAATAATAACAATATATAGAGAATCTAGGGAAGATGAAGAAGCAGCTACACAAGGAGAGATCACCATGTCTGTACAAAAATATTAACAGCGTATTAAAAATACAAAAAATATTAACAGTATGGATAGAAGGAATGGCTGTGTTGGAGAAAGAAAGAAATCTCAATAGATGCCTATACATGAGCAGCGAGGCATTATTACAGTGCATTGCAGCAGACTAGATTAATTAGGTCACTTCGTAGAAAGGAACATAATGTGAAGACACTTGGGCATAGAGGGAATAAACATGCCTGAAAGGACATCTGCAATTCCAGGGTGAGTGTACATACATTCTGAGGGAGTAAACAGACATCTCATTTGAGGCTGTCCTAATTGTCCCAGGTTTTGTTTTGGATCAAAACAGGAGTGGCACAGCCCTTTAGACACATAGCCCTACCAAGATGCATTGCCGCTTCTCAGCCAATAGTTGGCCAGGAAGAGCACACAGCCTGACAGAATTGTCTCTGTAACGAACAGCAGTTCAGTTAAATAAGTTGCAATTAACTTAGATGCACACAGTAATGTCCCAGAAAAAACTGTTAAAACATTTTATCCAGCATACTGCAGATATGCTTGAAGCTGGACAATGGGGCTAAGTACAGACAGTCAAAATCCTGAGGCTAGATTAATTCAATCTTCCCAGGTTAGTCTAAACTGTGTAGATGGAACTGATAAGCAAGTGAACAGACATTCACTTTTGATTCCAAAAATGCAGCCACATGCCTGCAGTGTCCCAGGCCAGAAGCTCAGGGATGCTAGAGCACGGCTCCCTGCTCAGCTGGAGCAGACATCTTGGGCCAAGGCTGATTTGGACAAAGGCTGTAAGGCAGGGTTTACAGGGGAGGTGTAAAGCATCCTGGGGTGCTGGGGGACTGTGAGTTAACTTGAATCTAGAGGGGATCTGAAGTTTTGGCCATTTTGAAAGCAGTTTATGTTCGTTGAACTTTGTTGCATCACAGATTTGAACTGGTTTCTGATTGCTTAAACCAGTTTATGTATAACAGGGGTTCCCAAATTGTGGTACACATACCCCTGGGTATATGCAAGACATCTCTAGTGGGTATACATGAGAAATTGTGTAATGGTAGATTTAAGTTGCATTATAATAGTAAGTAGCATTTAAGGTTTTAAAATATAAAACATATGCTGATAGGGGTATGTGGACAGCTGGCAAATCTGGAAGGGAGTACTCAATAAGAAAAAGTTTGGGAATCTCTGAGGTATAATTTCTGTCCCAAACCCAGGCGTGAATGTTTGTAGGATCCTGTCACAGAAGGCTTTCTCCTAGGAGACATGCAATATCTGTTTACAGTCTGAATGTGCTTGCATATTGAATGTGGAACTGTGTACAGAAATGAACTACCAACTGGCCCTTTCAGTTGCTGGCTATATACGTCTCTTTGACTGTACTGTTATGTTTAAAATCAATGGAATAAAAGGCATTTGTTTATTTGTCTATCTGTCATATGGTAATGTTTTAACTCTGTATCTTTGAAATCTGATCAATTTCAACATTTTCAGGCAATGTCCTAGACGTGAATAAAGAGACTGTTTTTGATTTTGGAGAAAATTAAAAAGAAAAAACTCAGGCATGGGGAGGGGATATGTACAACTCTCAACCTAGTTTAAAAAATTCTTCAATTGTCTATAGATCAAACACTGGTTGATGAAACTCATTTACCAAAACAAATAAGGCAAGTATATTTCAGTTTTGCACATCCTCCCAACAGAGTTTAACATGCTGAAACTTTTAATTACTTATCTTCTGACTTGTCTCCCAAACAGAGAAAGAGGGAATAATGCATCTTGGAGAATAGAGGAAGAGGAGCACACAAAATGCCTAATGGGAGGCAGGGACTCTGGAAGGTTACCAAATCTATCATTGTCCCAGACTCTCCTCATCCCCACATGACAGGGGCTCTGGTATGGAGGAAGTAATACAGAGGACCCTTGTGCTGGGGGATAGCATGAATGAGTATACACAGAAATGATGATATAGTGGTATAATGTAGGGCAATGACATGGGTGGGTGGACTATACAGGACCTGGTGGATAAGGGCTGCATACAAACAGACCTTAACATAGAAGTAATGAGGAAACAGAGAAGTATTGTAGGGCCTTATATATAGAGACCCTGAAATAGAGAGGAATGGGAATCTTGTGTGATAGAAAGGAGGAATGCATGGAGTCTCTTGTCCTCAGTCTACAAAAATGTGTAACTTTGTGGTCTAAGTTTTCTTCATTGCTCAAAAAACTTATGATACTGGCTTGACTCCAGGGCTAGGGACAGAAGTTACACATAAACTGGTTTAAGTGATCAGAAACTGGTTTAAACCTGTAACAGAACATAAATTCATTGCATATAAACCAGTTTAAAAATGGCTGAAACTGTTTTAAGATAAACCTGGTTGAATGTAGTATCAGACTTAACTGATTTGGGTCAAATCGGTTTACGGAAATTCTGTCCGAGACCCCTTCCTGGTTTAAGTTAACTCACAGTCCTACGGCATCCCAACATGCTTTTCAGCCCTGGGCTAGGCTGGGCTGTGATATCTGCTTCAGAGAGCAGGGCTGGCCCTGCTCCTCTGCTTTCAAGCCAGAGGAGGGGTGAGGCAGGGCGTGGCCAGATGCCAGTCCCAACATGGCAAAGAAGTGGGGTTTATTTCCCCACTGCCAGTCTCGGCTGGTTCTTTAACAACTGCATGTCAAACCACTGCCTGCACAGCGAAGGTAACTAACACTCTGTTAAAATGTTAATCCAAGAGTCATCAAAACTGCTAACAGGTTTGATTGTTTCTTAATTTATTGACCCAGGTACCTAGCAGAATGTGTTTTCCTGTCCCTTTGTCTTCCAAACTTCTACTCACTTGCATCTTCACAGACCTTTTGTCACACTTTTAGCTTCTTTTCTACCTTGGAGAACTCATAACAGCAGCAGGGTCTCCCATTACCTGAAGAAGGGTGTTTGTGCCTGAAAGTTTACAAAGAACTTTTTTCCAGCTATTTAGTTGGTCTAATAAAAGATATCACATCTACCCAAAGAACCTTGTCTGCCTTTTCCTATCCAGAGACTTATTGGAGGAAGGGACAAGATAGGACCTTTCTTAAGGAGAAGACTCCACCCCCTCCCATCTCTAGCAGAGACTAAAGTAAGCAGTTGATAAAGGGGAAGGGGAGGGAGAAGAGGAGGGGGTGTAAAGAGACACTCTGCCCTAAGGATTACAAAAGATTTATGCAAGGCTTTCTCTTGTCTTTTTGGTTTATTACATTCCATTTAAGTTAGACTACACTGTGTGTGCTCTCACTTTGTTTTACTGGGCTGTGTCTTAGCTTAGATGAAGGTTTTTGGTTGTTCTGTGTTGTGTGCTTGAGGTTGCAAATTGCTGTGATAAATATATGTTTGCTTCAGAGAAAGGACTTTTTCCCCATCCCCATTCCTCAGTCTGGCAGTGGCTGCCCCACCTTCCCCACAGACCTTGGCTGGCATCCGGTGTGGGCCATGGAAGAGATTTAAACCCCCACCCTCCAGATGGCTAGCCCCAGGCTACTGCCTGGTCACACCCCTTCTGCTCCAGTAGGGAAGGGTGAGAGCCTTTTGGAGGGCTTTCTTTCCTCCCCTTTGGCAGTGGCTGGTAGGTGGTGCTTCTGGGTTGAGCAGCTGAAGGCATGTGGCTGCATTTCCTGATTCAAAAGTGAATGTCTGTCCATTTGTTCATCAGTTCAATCTGTGCAGCTTAGACTAACCTGCAAAGACTAAATCTATTCGGCCTTGGACTTTTTGACTGTCTGTACCTAGCCCAAGAGGGTTTGTGAGTAGAAATAAAGGCAATGTTTGCCATACTATGTTTGAAGGGACATTAGGAGAAGCAGATGATGTTTAACAGACTGTCAAATATAAGAAAGAGCATGGGGCAAAAAAGGTCAGCATTGGATCCAAGTCCCAGCTATTGCAGAAGTACTGGAATTTATGAGACTGAGCATGGAAACAGTAAGGTGTTTAGTCTGTAGAGAAAGACTCTTAGTTTGGGAATGGACATAGCTTGGTGTTACACACAATGATTAGATTTGCAAGCTGATGGCCAAACTGCTAATGATCCCAAGCAGGCATTTTGGCTTTTTGTAATGCATTCCTCAATAAAGAGCTCTTTTCTATAGGAAGCTGCATCTTGCACCATTGGATATGTCTATAGGCATGAACAACTGGTGCCTCCCAAGACCGGGGGAGTACCATTTGTAGGCAGCAGCATTGGTGGCGAGCGGGGACTGCCCACAGATACCAGCGGCAGTGTTGTTGGTGGTGGGGGGGTGATGGTGAGTGGTGAGCAATGAGCAGGGACCACCCACAGACACTGGCAGCGGTGGTGGCAAGCAGTGAGCTGGTGGCCAGGGAGAGGGCCGAGTGGTGAGTGGGGACCTGCTGCAGAAGCTGGCAGCGGTGAGGGGGGAGGTGGGTGGCAAACAGCGACTGCCCACAGAAGCTGGTGGCTGCAGTAGCCAATCTCAGGGCAGACACATGCCTCCCCGTACCCATCCAACGTGCTATCTATGTCTATAGGGAACAATGCAGTACTCTAAAACCAGGAACTGAAAGAAGTATAGTTGAGTTACTATGGTGTTTGGCCTAGGTTATTAGTCTCTGATTCTTAGCATTGCTGATTAGCTCCAAAGGAAGCATCATGTTAAAATGGTTATGCTATTTGGAGTATCCAAGGAGGAGAAGAAGGGAGGGGTCATGAATGATGTAAGGATAGACAAATAAACACAATAGTAAATATATAATAGTAGCCCAATGATTTTTTCTCAGTGTAAATTCTGCTATCAAGTAATTTGGAATGTTTTAAAGTTTATATTCAGGCCTATGCAGACATGAACATGAAAATCTTTCAATCCAAAAATTTGGGGACAGGTTTATTTTGGTATGGTGGACATTCCTGAATTATTTTTTTTTCAAAATGCTTGTATTTCTAATTACACTTGGATCTAGTACAGATAATATGTTGGCAATTTAAAAGTCTACTACCTTTAGAATTTTAACAAGAACTCTAACTGATTTTTATGAAAATGTATTTTCTTCATAATTATATTCACTTCAGCAAATAAAACCCAGTTGAAATACTAATTCTTTTGCTAAAACTCAACATTTGTTGTGATAAATATAGAATTGTGGTACAGACTGAGAACCTATAAAATACTGGGATAGTTGGCAAAATGTAATGCATCCACAGATTTGTTAATGAAGCGATATTTCTTTCTCTTGTTTATGTTGAGTAAAGAAAATATCAGAAATATATATTATAATTGACAGTGTAATGTTATAGGGTACATCTGGAAAAAACCATTAAGAGTCTTATGAAGGGCACAAACAGCATTAGTTTTGAGAACAATGTAGGATAATTTAGAATGCAGCTGGCTGTTCAGAAACTGGATAACCACACTTGACATTAACATTTTATATTTTGTATAAAAGGTAGGTATGATATCTTTCCTTGCTTCCAGGAAGGATCTGGGGCTTAATTAACGTTAGTGTATTGTGGTCATCAGAAGAAAGGAGGCATACCAGATAATGGTGTTCTTATATTATAGAAAGAGCAACTTTTCAAACCTTTAGTTTGCACATTAAAGGTGAAATGGAGAAATTAGGAGTTATCTTTTACATTATTTCAGAGAAAATTTGGGGAATTGCTACGGTATTTTTAATTTTTATCACTCTATTGTTTTAAATAATTATATTTTGAAAACTGAGAATATGCAGCAATATAGTTAAGCCATGAAAGCAGAAGAAAAACAATATTTCAAAGTTCAAAAAGATTTTTATGCAATTTCACTCTTGTTAAGTGGGCAGATGCTAAACTATAAAGTATTTATTTGTGGCAGCTGGACATTGTATTTTCTTTCCTTCCTTTTTGTGAAGAGATATGAAACAAGCTCAAAGATCATGTATTACTCATCATTAAGAGTAATTATTTATCTCATACTTGTAGCCAAGAAGCTGATAACCAAAACTGCCTTCCGGCATCTTCAGTTTGCAAGGAAACTTTGCAGGATTTGGTGATAATGATACTTGAACATCAAAGACATGAAGAAATGCCAGCTTGTGCACAATCCTACTGCTTGATTCCTCAGCAGGACCTGTATTCTTCAATATCTTCATCAGTAACTTGGATGTGGGTGTGAAGTGTACTCTGTCCAAGTTTGCGGATGATACTAAATTGTGGGGTGAAGTGCACACTCTGGAGGGTAGGAAACAATTGCAGGCAGACCTGGACAAGTTAGAAAAGTGGGCAGTACACAATAGGATGCAGTACAACAAGGACAAGTGCAGAATGCTGCATCTAGGGTGCAAAAATATCCAATACACCTACTGGCTGGGAAGTGACCCTCTCAGCAGCACAGAAGCGGAAAGGGGTCTCAGAGTCGTAGTGGAAAGTTTTGCTTGATATTCAATCAAAACCTACTTTGCTGCAACTTAAAGGCAAAGGTCCATCTTTTTCAGCAAGAGAGAAAATGTGCTTTCCCTCTTTCTTATGACAGCCCTTCAAATATTTCCCCTCCTAACTGACTTTTCTGCAAGCTGAATGTGCATGTTTCCTTCAACCTCTCCTTGTATAACTTGCCGTCCAAGCCCTTTATAATTTTTGTTGCCTCTGGACCTTCTCTAACTTCTCCATGTCCCTTTTAATGTGGATCCCCAAACTGTACACAATACTCTGGATGAGGCCTAACCATGCTGAATAAAGAAGTCTCCACATGTTAGACCTAATGCTTCTGTTGATGTATCCCAAAACTGTGCATTTTGTGCAGCTACGTCAGACTGCAGATTCATACTGAGTCTGTGTTCAACCAAGACTCCTAGATACTTCTCCTTAATGCTGCCATCCAGCCAGGTGTCAGCAATTTTGTATTTGTATTTTTGAATATTCTTCCTGAGGTGTAGCACCTTGCATTTGTCATCATCAAACTGTTAGTTCCAGCCCAGCTTTCCAATGTGTCAAGATACTTGTGAATTGTGCTCCTGTCTTCTAGTGTGTCCACAGTCCTTCCTAGTTTCATACTGTCTGCAGATTTGCTCAGGAATCTATTCCAGTTTTCAGATAATTAATGAACATGTTGAACAGCACTGGGCCGATAATTGACTCTGGTGGAACTCCACGCAAAACCTCCTGACAAACGGACATGGATCCATGTATAATTACCCTTTGCTTGTGGATATTGATTCAGTTGTCTATCCACCTTATAGTAGTTTTGTCTAGCTCACAGTTCTTCAAGTCAAATTATTCCCAAGATAAATTATATCCAAGATAAATTATTTAATGACCCATTTAAGTGAAAAAAATTGTATCATGAAATTTGTAAATTGTTGTAATTTGTATTGGTAGACTTATAGGAAGAAGTTCTGCACTGGTGTTTTAATCAGAGATACTTGGATTGAAACTTGTGATATTCTCAGTTCTTAAAAAGTTGCAATGAAGAAAAAAATGGTTGTCTTTATGCATAATAGAATGCCTGGTTTCTAAAACAGAGTATGTGCAACCAAGTAACTTACATAAATCTTAAGCATTGCTGTCAGATTTTTGCACCTTTTTATGTGACTTGTTTCTAAGAATGTATGCAGGTTTTGCTATGAGTAGCTTAGGCAAGCCTGCGGCCTATGTTAAGCCAGCAACTTCTAATACACTGTGAAAATACCTTTTTCAAGCATCCAGAGAATATTTTCACTTTGAGGAAGACAAGGATACTTCTAGGCAAAAAAGGAGCATAGGCTATTACTTCTGTTCTTTAATAAATTTACTCTTAGAAACAGGAATAAAGATGAAAGAAGGACACATACTACATGTCACTCCTGAATTCTTAAAATTTGTAAGCAACTATTAGCATTTGGTAGCATGTTATAAGATGACTTGTTAAAGTATGTGTGTGTGTATGTATAAATATATGTATGTATGTATGTATAAGTATAATAAGTATTATTCAATTCTTTAATTATTCAAAATGACTGTATTATTGTTCTATTATATATTCAAGTACCTCTTCTTTTTTCCTCTTCTTTTTTATGGGAGAATTTATCTTGTTTACATCATGCAAAACAGTTGACAGAGAAAAAACGTGTTTGCATCATTTGAGAAGAGATGCTGGTATTTAAAAAAAACAAAACAAATGAAATAGAAAGCATCAGCATACAAGAGAAGACCCTTTTTTTTGTAGCATTTCACCAACACCATTCTTCTTCATTGTAGTGCTTATCTCATTTAGATTGAACGCACTTGGAGTTGGACTCTTTAAAAAAATATTTCTAAAGCTATATGCATTTATTTATGGGGCTGTTCACATAAAATAATTATACATGCTGAAAATATGCCAGACAAATCTGTCACTGTTCTAAAAATCTAGCAGGCTAGAAGCACAAGCTGATGAAGTGTAGTTCAACACAATATGAAACAAACTCATAAAGGGGAGTGGTCACCACAGCCAGAATATATGATGGGACACATCTCATTAATTTTAAAAATATGCTGACTTTCTGGAGCTGCTGCAGCAAATGACTTATGAAATGAATGTTTTTTTGCCAAACCAGTGAGCTTTTCAGTCAATGTTCTCTATGATCTGCTGTTTGCTAGCTGTCTCAGCCCTTCCCCCCTAAACATATTTCAAAATATAAATGTACATTTTAATAGATTATCCTGATCTCTCTTACTATTTAAGCTTTTCTGATCTGTCTTTATCCATTCACAAGCTCCTGTGCCATCAGATGAAACATGCATTGTTCCCACAAGATCACTGGGAGATATCTACAGGGCTCAGTCCCATCATTGCTAAATGTCCCTGTTGATTCCCTGAAAGCTTTTTGCTTCTCTCTCTCTCTCTCTCTCTTTCCTTCCCCCCCCCCCACTTGTTCTCTCTATCTCTTTTATATAATAATTTTTCAATGTACATGATCTAAGGAACCTTAGAGGAAAACATAACTAAAGCTTAGCTTTTTCCATGGCCACTATTAAGAATTCCTTTTAGCTGTAATATGAGTGTTTGGGCCACAAAGGTGTTTGAACTATTTTTATTATTTTTAGTAAAAACGTGTCTCAAAGAGTGTCAGCAAGCAAGCAGGTGTACTTCTGCCCAACAGTATATGAACAAGAGAGAGAGGAAAGGTGTTTTTTTTTATTTTGGTGTCTCATATTTCTCACTGCATAATTGTTCTAACAGAATCACATCATAAACTGTACTACCATTAAAGTCTCCCAAATTATTTAGGAATTGGAGAAGGTAATAGTATTCCCAGGGGGTTCCTTGGGTGTCAGAGAAAATCAAGGGTTCAACCCATGCTTATGATGTAAATTTGGGCAAAAGTGAAGTCTGTATAGGGCTGGTTCTCCTTCAAGGTATAGCTTGAGGATACTTGGCAGCATCATAGAGCTATTGAGGATCTTTACCCTTGAGGCTAGGGGCAGAAATTACACATAAAGTGGTTTAAGTGATCAGAAACTGGTTTAAAGCTGTAACAAAACATAAATTCAGTGCACATAAACCAGTTTCAAAATGGCTGAAACTGGTTTAAAATAAACCTGGTTGAATGTAGTATCAGACTTAAATGTTTGAAATCAAACTGGTTTATGCAACTTCTGTCCCAGATCTCTTCCTGGTTTAAGGTAAAACAGAGTCCCCCAACATCCCAGCATGCTTTTCAGCCCTGGGTTGGGCTGTGCTGTCTGCTCCAGAGAGCAGGGCTGGCCCCACTCCTCTGCTCTCTAGCCAGAGCAGGGGTGGGGGCATGGCCAGATGTGGGCATGGTCCCCTGAGAGGAAGGGATCAGGGAGGGGGTTTATCCACATCCCCCATCCCACCAGGAGACTGTAGCTGTGGTCTGCCTGGCCAGGGTGTAGTAGCCCCTGTTAGGCATTCCCCCCCACCTTGGCTGCTTGAGAGGCACTGGGGGGACATGACCAACTCCTCCCTCCTAGTATCTACAGCCTGAAGCAAACAGGGATAGGGAGAGGGATTTAATCTCTCCCCCACCCCCCACCATTTCCTGTCCGACTGGCAGCTGCAGTCTGCTTGGCCAGGCCAGAGCAGCCCCTGTCAGCCATTTACCCTCCACCCACCCCCACTCCAGCAGCAGGAGAGGGAGCATGACCAGAGCCAACTGGCATGGCCCCACCATCCACCTGCCTCACTAGCAGCTGGGGCTAGGGACGTGAGGCTGAGCTAAGCTGGCCTGTGGTTGCTGCTGAGGCCAGAATCAGAGAGGCCAGCCTGGGCTGGGCTGCTGGAGCCAGGCCCTCCTCAGTGGACTGTGGCTCAGGCTGGGGCTGTGGGGGCTATGAGACCAGATTGCTCCCAGCTCCCCACACCCAGGCTGGGTAGGGCTGTCATGGAGCTGTAACCAGCTGGGTAGGGCAAGGCAGGGCTGGGCTGGGTCATGGGGGCAGGGACCTTCCCAGCTGGCTGTATCTCTGTGATTGAGGATGGTTGGGCAGAGGGTTGTCTGGGCCAGCTCAGAGACACCAACAGGCCCCAAGCCCAGCAGCCACGTGCTGCAGCCACCCAGTGTGATGAGCAGCCCCTGTGGGTGGGTGGAGTGGTTGGAAAGTGGCCAAGAGCTGGATGCAGAGCTCCATGTGCTGGGCAGAAGTCCCCCACCACCACCCAGAGTGGTGCAGGAAGGGCAGGAGTGGGAGCGGGAGTCATTGCTGGAGATGAGGGGAAGTTGGTTTGGCCCAGCAGTGCTGTTCTTCTCCCCTAACCTCTAGCCGCAGCTCCTGTTCCTGCCACACCACAAAGCAGCACTCGGGGCTGGTGGAAGCTTCAACCTGGTGACTTCAGACCAGCACATGGAGCTCTGAATCTGGCTCCAGCTCTGGTTGCCTTCCATCCACTCTGCCCACTGAGTGCAATGAGCAGCCTCTGTGGGCAGAGTGGATGGAAGGCGTCTGGGAGCTGGAGCTGGAACCCCATGCTCTGGGCAGAAGCCATGGGGCTTAAGCTTCCTGCATGCCCACCCTGAGTAGCACAGCAGGGGCAGAGGTAGGGGCAGCAGCAGTGGCAGCTGGAGCTGATGGAGGCAGAACAGTCCCCTCAGCCAGCCCACAGCTTGTGGTGTGGCTGCAGTTGCCCGGTGGTGCACAGGGCAGAGGGTAAAGTGGTGGCTGTGGCAGATGGCTGTCAGGCTTGGGGCCCACCGACACCTCTGAGCCAGCCCAGGCAGCCAGCCAGTTGCAGCTCCATGACAGCCCCATCTGGCCTGGCACAGGGAGCCAAGAGCAATCTGGTGCTCAACTCCTGTGGCCCTAGCCCAAGCCTCAGCTTACTCAGAAGGGCCCAGCCCTGATGGCCAAGTCCAGGCTGGCCCCCTTGCATCCACCCTCAGCAGCAGCCACAGGCTGGCTTCACTCTGTCCCACAGCCCCAGTCATGCAGCCCTGCAGATCCAGCCACAGCCACCACTCTACCCCTGTGTGGATAGCAGGGTCATGCCAGCTGGCTCTGGCCAGGCCCCCACTACTCAAGTAGTAGCAGGAGGAAAATCTTGGCAGACCTCTGCTGAGGTCCTGTGCCTGCCTGGATACAGGGGAGTTTAATCTCCTCCCCTTTCCCCTTTTTCTGTGAGGTGCTTCCCTGGCCAGTGTCTGGAGGGACAAGCCTGATAAGGGCTGCTTCCCACCTTCCCCTCCAGGCACACACCCTCACTGGGGTCCCTACAGTCCAGGGTAGGGGTTGAAACCCCTCTGCAATCATATTTAACCCCTGCCAGGGTCTAGCCTCACCCCCTCAGGTCAGCTTCCCTCCAGCCTTGCGTTCCCTGGCTTCTAGCCTGAGCCATGGCAGGCATGTGCCTGCATTTCCAGAATCAAAAGTGAATGTTTATTCACTTGCACTTTGGTTCAATCTTTGCAGGTTAGACTAACCTGCAAAGATTGAATCAATTCAGGCTCTGGCTTTTTGAATGTCTGACCCTAGCCTAAGAGGCTTTCACAAGAGCCATTGGGAGCACTTCACATTGTGCATAGGCTCACAGTTATTCAGTGTTGGTCAGTCAGAACTCAGGCACTGAAAAGTGGGCCATTTGGTTCACAGTGGCCATGTCTACATAAGACACTGACCACACAATAGCCCAAGACTATTTTGCAGTACCATCTCATGGAAGAACTCATGATGCAAGGCTACTGTGCAGTAATCTTGGGGCAATTGTACAGGAGCATCATGAATAAACCATTCATCAGTGCTACTGTGCAGTAACTCAGGCTACTGTGCAGTCATTTAGTACTTGTTTATGCAAGTTACACTTGTATAAACAAGTACTAAATGACTGCACAGTAATGATTGCGCAGTTAGTGTCTTCTGTAGATGCAGCCAGTGATGACAAAATACCATAGACATAGTCTCAGATAGATTTGACCCACTCTCCAATGTTAGTGGAAGTTTCTTCCTCAGTAAGACTTAGGGATGGTCAGAGTTGGCCATGGTGAATAATTAATATCTGGCAAGAAATACAAAGGAGAATCAGGAGTGTCCATAACTAAACATTGCTATTTCATGCTAGCGCAGATAAAATGTCACTAAAAAAGAGTGGCTTAGTGTCACATATGCCAACCATTATTATGTTTGCCAAAATTGCTTTTTGATATTAACTTCATCTATTCACTCTGTGGGGATTTTAAAATAATCTCCCATAACAAACAAATTTAGAAATCCCTTTGTTTCTCATGCCAGAAGTGCATGCTACTTGTCCCTGGGGAAACAATGTTCCCACTCATCTGGACGCACCCACAGAGTGCACTCTGTGCACTTCTAGGGTGAGAAACAAAGAGGGCCCTAAATTTGTTTGGCGTATCTCTAAGTCTGGCTCTGGTGATTTGGCTGCCCTGGTCTCTGGCATAAGAGCAGATTGAGTGGGTATAGCAACTTTCTGACCACAGCAGATTTTGTTCAGCTTTAGCCCCAGAGATGCGGCAGAAATAAACTACTGTGCAGTGCCACCTGCAGAATGACTCTTCAATACTGTAAACATCTTCAAGTAATCAATTAAGCCTGCTCTGAAACTACTTTTCATCTTAGAAGCAAAGCAAAGCAATCATTCTGAGCTGATAAATCTGGTTCCTTCACTATGATAGGACAATAGTGTTTTACAATTGTATCAGCTAATCCAAACCAGCATCCAGTAGACTGAGCCAGTATTTTGATGCATGTTATACTGCATCATTAAATATTGGTTGCATAGTTATCACCAAGATCACTAAATATTGGCATCCACTGAATGAGAAGAACTAACAACAATGAACTTCATTGTGGAGCAGTAGGCAACTTCTGCAACTGTTCGTTTCTCTAACTAACCAGCAAGCTGAGGGACTTTTTCCCAGCTACCATCTCCTCAATCTCCTTAGTTAGGGAAGATCACTAAATTATTATTTCTAACACTACAGATTGATTTAATATGTTAGTCTCAATATTTTTCTTTTTAGTATCATTTTTTTCATTTCATCTGTAACCATTCAATACCCACTTAAGAGCAGCAAAAATAAATCTTGAACCTAACTGCATAAAATATACTTAATCCCTCTTTCCTTAACCTTGATTTTCAAGCATGTTCTCTTCAGTAGCACGGAGGATTAAACTAGAAATAAGGGAATAGGCATTTTCTGGAAACTGTATCTCAGCTTTCTATCTTGTTTGTGAAATCATCTTCTGATTAGGGGTGATCATGTGTCATTTAATATATGCTTTATTGGAAGTTTCCTAGATTCCTGAAGCTTTAGGTCGGGGACAGGAAGATGGCCATAAACCATGGAAGATAGCCATAGGTACTTTATATTTGTCACAGTAAAGTTTTACCAACCTTAAGCATTTATTATTCTCTTCAATTTTGCCTTATTACTTAACATAAATCTAAGGCAATTCTAGTTAATGTTCCTCTAACTGGTATAATAAATACAAAATAGTTCACCATAAATGCAATGTAAATAAATCTATTTTCCCCTCATGTTAGTCTTTTTATCATATTACTCAATATTGCATTTAACAAATTACCTTTTTTCTGGATAATAATGGGCTACTCTGTTTTAAGCAATTAAGCATGATAAGATAGAAATATATTTCAACTTATTTTGGTTGACATGGGGTGAATTCTTTTGCTTATTTTGAGGGGAAAAAAGCATCACAGACAATACAGACTTAGACCAGCAGCACACAACAATGACAGAAAAAAAATCAGAGCCACTTGAATTTGGTCTTACGCTGACTTGGTGTCCTAGTTCTTGGCGAAAGAAATTGGATGAACCACTAACATGGTGACACAAATTGATGTTAATGAATTAGTACATTCATAAAAGGACTCCCAATTTTAGTGCTAAAAGCATACCATTATTTGTAGCATAATGTAGTTTAAAAGGCATACTGATAAGTGGCAGTATTCAAATCCATTTCTGTGCCCTTTTGTGTTCTTATCTACCCTGGGCCAGCAGACAATCCAGCTTTTCACTAACCTTTGGCACTCCACCATCAGCAATAAAATGTGAGCTCCTTTATATTCCCATAGCTTCCTTAATTAGCATCACCTGTGGTATGCTCCATTTGGAGCTGCATCATCAGCAAAACACACCTGCCCTGGTACCTCCAGGTAGAAAAGAGCTTAGTGTTTGGGCTCATGGGAATCCATCTGCATGCCCTAAAGCTATTCTGGAGCAATGGCTAAATACCTATCATCTTCAACAAACCTTATTTTAGCCTCCAATCCTGATAATTGTTGTCTTGATTCAGTGAAATAATAAACAATGTCCTGCACAAGATATATGGTGGCAGTTCTGGTTATAAAGAAACTATTCCTGCCTCACATGTGTGATGAACTGGTTTTGGAGTCAATTAGATTGTAATGGTAACAGTTCAGTTATACAGTCATTGATTGTCTAGACGCAATGCTAAAACATTTGAAATGTTAATTTTTGTGTTATTTGCATAATCAATTTTTTATCTATCTTCCACATTTTGACATTCATTTAAATTGAAATTCAAAGCAATTTGTTCCTATAGAAATGTGTATCTGTAAGTATATGAATATTTAAATAACTGGTTTCCAACTACCTATTAAAGGAATAAATGATTTTGTAATTAGTGTAAAGTAATAACTGTAGTCATTAATCATGAATACCATTTTTTAAAGAATAGACCTTACAGAGCTATAGATAAAAAATAAGAAAAAGAAAGGTATAAAGAAATGGTGGTTCCTGTTGTTCAGTCTGAGTTCTTCTTACTTTTCCATTTCTTTTTCTCTCAAAGAATTTAGTTGAGATAGGCACATTTTATTAGTTAAGGATTTTTAATATCAATCTGTTATTCAGTAGCTTGAATTTATGCCATGAAAATGGTTCCAGTATCTCCAACAAATAAGTACACATTCTTTCTTTCTAACAGAAAGCCACTAAAAGAAAGCTTTTTGTTGCTAGATTGAAGTGTTGAAAGATGTGCAATTCAATTCCATAAATGTACCAGACTATCAACACCGTTTCTGAAAGTAGAACCTCAAGATTACAAACGCTATAAAACAAAAGTCTTCTGTATCACTATACAATTTATAATAAAAGAAGGAATATTATTTTCTTTTTTTTTAGAAATGTGATGAGATAGATAGGAAGAAATAATGTATTTTCAGCTGTCAGTTATGCTTACCATATTTTTAGCATCTTATTTATTGATGTCTACCATCTGATTTTTGCTTTGGCCTTTTATTATTCCAAGGAAATATGTGTACACTTTCAAAATGATGCCTTTTAGAGATGAGAATAACATTCAACTATAATGTGGTGAATCAACAGACATCAGAGTCTAAATAAATATCCTGATGCCCATTCTTGAATAGTTAATGATACTTTATACATCTCAACTCAAGTGAAATGGCCCTTATTTTTTATACCATATTGAGCAAGAGAGAAGGGATGAAAGCTGGCATATTACAGGTACCCTACTAATTACTGTGCGCCAAATGTATTTTTGTAATTGAGAGCAAAATAGGTATGCTGAGAAAGCAGAGTGCCAGAAGAAATCCTAGGAACACAATAATCTAAAATCTTTATTTCCAACTAAAGGAACCAACTGCCTGATAACCCAGAGTCCTAGATGTTACTCAGTGTAGAGCTTAAACAACAGTACTTGGATTAATGTGCCACCCACTGGTATCTAGGATTAATATGGCAGTGGTTTGGTTCCCCCATACTGGCACAAACGAATTCAGCCTAGCAGGAGAACAGACCCCTTTCCGCTAATGTGCTCATCAGCAAGGCAATTTATACTGCCTCATACTTTACCACTGTTTTGTAGGTATAAGAGTTGAGCATCTTAATTATTTTGTAGAGTCATTAAAAAAAAACAGCCATGCATTTAATTTCCCTTTTGAGAGGTGACATGAAAATGGCAGTGTAAGACAGCAAGAAAAAGCCATGACCTATATATACTATTATTCCACACTGAGTGATTCATGTGATCATTCAGCCAATGACAATCAAGGAAATGGAGATTAAAGGCATTTGCATCAATCATCCAAAAAGATAGTTATGTACCCATTCTTTCCCCATCTTCCCTTAGCTCTCCCCCAAAATATCTAGGGAAAACTAATATGCACAAAATATAGTGTTTAGAAGTAAAGGCTGTTGGGAAAGAAAAAGCACAAAATAGGAAAAAAAAACAGAGTTTGGCACACTTTCTTGTTACTCTACTGCAATCGATGCTACTGCACTGACTGCTGCTGAGGATCTGGCCCAAAGTGAATAAAACTTTTTGATTAAACTGGTCATAGGGGAAAATACCATCCCCCTTGCTTAGATCACAGTTGGGCCTCATCATTTGAAATGCTGCAACTCAGCAGTGACTGATTTAGTTCCCATTCCTACAGACTGAAGTCTAATGAAGCTAGTGAGGAGAGAGGAGCACTCATGTGGATATCATTGCAGAACTGGGTTTTTAAATTAAAATGAGTGGCATATTCCGTGAATTTTGTTGCATTATCAGTTTTCTTATGGCAACCCAATGTGTTGATTTTAATGAAGGAAAACATAGAGGTTTTGAATCTTGGGCCTCTCAGTAGAAAGGCAATGAGATCTCTTTATTTATACACTACTTTTAGATATAATCAGCTAGAATATTCCTCTAGTAGCTCCAGATTTGAATACAAGGACCTAACATTTCAAAAGAGCATGTGCAACAACACACCAGACACAGATGCATACATAAATAAGGACTGCATGGACAGGTGAATGTACTTCTGATGACAAGTATTAGGATGATAGTGGTTGGGATTTCTGAGTAGAGAGGCCGTGAACGACAAAGTTTGCATCCCTTGGTGGTCCAATAATGTATGAATTCGTTGACTTTCCAGGCTGTTTCCTCAGGTCTTAGAAATGGTGCAACTGAGTATCTTTTCTAATCCAGGAAATGCTTTTGAGAAGGAGCAAACAAGAAATTGTTTTTATGAAGTCTGTCAAAGAGCAAAATTCACTGGTTTCAGTGTTTGGGTTGTTGTTTTTAATCTAAATAAACAAAAAGTAAATGATTTTGACAGTTGCCTTTGGTCACTTGCCCAGTCAAATACTGGAAAAACTTACACAATTCTTAAAGAAGAAATATAATATAAAACTAGAGCTTATGTTGCTAGTGAGCAATACCTTCTATTAATGTTCAGGTACATATAAGAAAATATAAATTATTCCTACATGAGCAACTGGCAATTTGAAGAAAGGAACCAATTTTCTAGGGACAGCAAAGGAAGCACACATTGGGTAAACTATGGTCCTACTAAACTTAATGGGAGCTTTGCCACTGCCCTTAATGAAATCAGGATTTTACCCTCTATTTTTAAAGGAAAAGAAAAAAAAACAAGTTTAGCTTTAATTCATTCGGGCTGAGGTTCTTTAATGATGTCTTATTAGAAGCACTTTATTTTTTAAAAGGTAGAACAAACCTTATTGATTGAGTCAACAATTAGTCACAGATTCAGAACAAGAGATTCCGTGTTCTCTACACCAATTCATTATACCATGCATGATGTATTCTAGCCCAATGTAATGATCAGCTGAGCTGTCTCACCTCATTTTTAATAGTTCTCTGGAGCTATTCTTTCTTGTTTAGGCCAGCCATTTACTTTCATCCAGCATCATTCATACTCTCTTCACTGTGTCTGGAATGGGTCTTCATCCCCAGCTGCTTTCTACCATTTTACCTATCAAGAACTTCAAGTCTATAATGTTTTCCTGCAGGAAAATACAGAGGTTGCTGCCACTAAGCTTTAAAAATAGTAGTGTATGATAAAAAACAATAGCACAACCTTCAGCTATATTATCTTCTTACTGAGCTGCATGGATTAACGGTATGGTGATGGGTTTCTGTCATGTGTGTAGTGATAAAACTTCTGAAGTGGAGAAAGACTACTACTTTACTCATCAAGGCTGCAAGGAAAATTTCTCTTTCTGTTTTGCTACTCTAGAATAGGGGTAGGGGTGGAAAAGAGAGAGGAAGGGATTTTTAAATGAACAGGTTGTGTATAAACTTCTTCTGTAGTTACCGCTGAATATATGTTTCTTTATTATATCATATATGAGAGCTGGAATTATATTAGGTGTTTTGATAGTACTTCTGTATTCCAGGCATTAAAATGAGCAACATTGAATCCTTTATTTTGATGTCAATTTTCTTTCGGTTGCAAGTGGGTCGCTTGTTTTTTAATGAGACACAAAAAAAATAACCTTTATCAATTTTTCCCAGTAGATGTAGGTTTGCTTATAGCTTAATTGATACCGTGTCACTGATAAGCACTGTAAAGGCAGGATGTTTTATTTCGGCTTTAAATTTTCATTGGTGACCTCTATTTCACCATTTTTGTCCTAGGGTAATTTACATAACCTACATGGGCCCTGATCTCCATGTGGCTGGGAGACAGCATCCTGCTGAGCCAAGACAGCTCTTTCTGCCCCCTGCCCTCCTGTGCTGTCTAAACTGACAAGGATCAATTTGCTCCTGGTCGGCATCTATACATGCACTTCAGCATATTACTTAAATACACTGATTTCAAGTACCTGTATTTACAGGTACTAGAAAATGGCACATTAGACTAATCTACTGTGCAGTAATTGCTGCGCACATGTAGACAGTAATGCTTTACTGTGCATTAGATTAATGCATAGGAAAGTGTCTTGTGTAGACCCACCAAGTTGGTCCAATAAAAATTATCACTGTAAGAAATCCTTGCCTCTCAAAATTTTAATATTTGATCTTGATTTTCTAGACAAAAATATATATATATATATAATATACATTAATATATATATAAGTATAGTTCTATATATATTTTTTGTCTAGAAAATCAAAATTAAACATTTAAATTTTGAAAAGCAAGGATTTCTTTAGGTGATAACTTTTATTGGACCAACTTGGTGTGTCAACACAAGACACTTTACTGCACATTAATCTAATATGTATTTAATATATAATAATACCATGCATTAATTTAATATATATATTCAAGAAACTACAATCATTTTTCCATTGCATAATTTCTATTGTGTAAAAAATGTTCAGAAAGAAAGATCCTGACCACATCTAATAAGAGCTCCAAAACTATGTTAAAACCAGATTGCAAATTCAAGCACTCAAAATTTAGGAAATGTTAAAATTAACATTGCCTGTAAATTTTGATTTGGTCCCCTTGTGTATTTCCATTATGATAGTCTTTAATTACATGAACACATACTGTATTTTTCATGGAACCCCTGGCTCATTCAGCATACACAACCAGTGGTGCTGGCTTAATTGGAAGCTCTTCTATCTTTTGTTTCATCCTCAGCATTCATTGTATGGCTTTAGGCCTTGTTTTACTGCACTGTGTTCAAACCCTAGTCTGCAGAGAAGATTATTAATATCCTCATGGGCTTTTCTATGATGCTCATCATTATTGCATTTTACTTCATAAAGATTAATTAATTAATTAATCTTCCCTCCACCCCTGTGAGGTGAGGGAATAATCTGTGGTGCTGAGGCCCTGAGATTAACATTTAAAAGTTTGCATTCATTTTAGGTGCTTAATTTAAACACCTAATAGCATTACATACTACTTTAGAAATAAAATGCATGGTTTCCACTGACTCCAACTTCAGGTGTAAGAGCTCAGGAATTGTGGAAGTCAAACAACAGGGTATCAAGTTAGGCACACAGGAAAGCAGGAACATTCAAATAATAGCAACATTGGTAAAACGTTCTGTTCCATAACCCGCACTTGGCATCACACAAACTCTGTGCCAGAAATAGAAATTAATTCTTCAAGGCAGCTTTCAACCCTGCCTTAACTGTAAGATCATATTTTTTCCTTCTTTAGTCATCGGCCTCTTTCAACTTCTGGAACATATAAGATTGACATCCTACAGACAACATTCTCCTTTGCTACAAAACTCCTTTACTACAGAACTCAGGTTCATTCCAAGAGTGGATATTTTAACTATTAAAATCTAAGTTTCCAATAAGCATATGCAGATTTTTCAAAGTATTACAGCTTGGTTATATTTGGATACAATTTTCATGGGGAAGGCATCTATGACAGAGGCCACACTTCTTCTATGGCGTATGAGCAAACACTGTTGTTAAATGATTAACAGAAGATAGATAATTTTCCTTAGGCTCACTCTAAAGGAGACTTTTGTCTGAAATTTCCATATCATAGATCACTGCCTCAAATTGAAGTTCCTCAGAAAAAATTTAGCTTCTATGGGCGTGTCCAGATGAACACGCACATGTTTCTTACAGCATCTTAAACCCATTTGAGATACTGTAAGAGGCATGTGCAGGAACAAAAAAATGCTCCCTGTGCTGCAGATTTGCAGTGTGGGGGCAAAATTAGATCCCTGGATATCCAGGGGTCAAACAATATCCCAGGGGAAAACAGCGGGGCAGGGCATGGTTCCAGACCATGTTCTGAGGAAACCAGAGGTTTGGTCCTCCACAAAGATGCTGTGGTAGCCAGCCAGAGCATCTCTATGGTTGGTCCTTGCCCTAGTACTGAAGCATGCTGGCTACAGAGTTGGCCTTTGTGCAGCACTACTGCCATGTATGCCCCTGCCCAGCCATCTGGGCGATGTTTCCAGTGTAGTGGCCTGCTTTGAACTGTCAAAGCATGTCTTCCTGGCCCCAGTTGACCAGGAGGTCATCCATCTTCAGCTGGGTCCAAGATGCCAGCCCTAAGCAGGATCCTCTGCCTGGGTCCTGCCACTGGCCTCCCTAGCAGGAATTCTAGTGTTCCCTATATGAAAACTGAAAATCCCTGATAAAAAAAATCCCAGTCACTCTGTAAAATACCCCAAAATCCATGTTTGTCCACAATTAAAACAAAAGACCACTATATATATAGAGACAGAGACAGCGATCAACTGGGCAATGTTTTATTGATATATCTATAGTGTCAAACCAAGTTGAAAGCCTACCAGTGTCTCTATCATCATAATAAAGTTAATTCTAAATACCTATATGTTTTACTGTTTGCTGTTCTTTTTTGTATCACAGAGCAGTCAGAGCTCCCCTTGACCCCTTCACTAACCAGGATGTGGGAACAGCTGTCCCTGGAGCCACAGCTCCTGCCAGCAGGTCTCATCCTATATCAAAGCTGGGCATGCAGGATGTGGGGTTTGCAGGAGCAGGGTGGGAAGAGGGGTGGGGGCCGGACGCCCCCCCACGGAGCCACAGCCCCCAACAGGGTATACAGCTCTCCCAACAGGGGCCACATGGCCCCCACAGGGGCTACTCCCCCTGCAGGGCCCACATGCCCCACCCCTGCTTGTTCCCCCAGCCCCCCAGATTGCTGTCCCACCCGGCCCCCTTCCCCTGCCAGCTCCTGAAACTCCCTTGGTGGCTGTCCTACCAATGCCCACCCCCTGTTTGTACCCCCATACCCTCTGATGGCTGCTCCACCTGGCCTCAGCCCCCCGGCACTTCAAAAAACAAACAAACCCTGCACTCACTGGCAGTAGCAGCAGTCACTGGGGTCATGGGGGCCTCCTGGCAGGGCCCCTCTCCACAGCACAGGGCAGCAGGGGGTAGCTGGGACTGGCCCCAGCTGCCTGGCACCCTCACTTTCACTAGCCCATCACGTGGTTGTGGCCCAGGTCAGCAGGGCACCACGCAGCT